>NC_084755.1:1167436-1169936 GCF_033978785.1 Entelurus aequoreus
TTCCCGGGCCAGCCGGGAGACATAGTCCTCCCAACGTGTCCTGGGTCTTCCCCGTGGTCTCCTACCGGTCGGACGTGCCCTAAACACCTCCCTAGCGAGGCGTTCGGGTGGCATCCTGACCAGATGCCCGAACCACCTCATCTGGCTCCTCTCCATGTGGAGGAGCAGCGGGTTTACTTTGAGCTCCCCCCGGATGACAGAGCTTCTCACCCTATCTCTAAGGGAGAGACCCGCCACCCGGCGGAGGAAACTCATTTGGGCCGCTTGTACCCGTGATCTTGTCCTTTCGGTTATAACCCAAAGCTCATGACCATAGGTGAGAATGGGAACGCAGATCGACCGGTAAATTGAGAGCTTTGCATTCCGGCTCAGCTCCTTCTTCACCACAACGGATCGATACATCGTCCGCATTACTGAAGACGCCCAACCGATCCGCCTGTCGATCTCACGATCCACTCTTCCCTCACTCGTGAACAAGACTCCGAGGTACTTCAACTCCTCCACATGGGGAAAGATCTCTTCCCCAACCCGGAGATGGCACTCCACCCTTTTCCGGGCGAGAACCATAGACTCGGACTTGGAGGTGCTGATTCCCATTCCAGTCGCTTCACACTCGGCTGCGAACCGATCCAGTGAGAGCTGAAGATCGACTTTGTAGTTGTGTCATCGGATTTGCACCATTATTTTTAAATTTGGTGCGTGTAAGAGACTAAAAGAAAAACTCTGACTAGGAGAGAAGTGAAGTCTTGTTTTCTGCCGCCTAACCCCGATATAATAAGACCTGTCTCTTTTAGTTTTTCCTAGGGAACAAAAACTACACACATCATTCATCATTTGTCAGACAGCAACAATTGCGTTCTATTCAACATGACGTAAATGTGTCGAGTGTGAAACTTCACACCCCTTGGATACAGCCTCTAAAGGCAGAATAATGTCAGGCGTGAACAGTAATTGTAAAAAAAGGGCTAAGTGTGCACTTAAAGGCCTACTGAAAGCCACTACTACCGACCACGCAGTCTGATAGTTTATATATCAATGATGAAATCTTAACATTGCAACACATGCCAATACGGCCGGGTTAACTTATAAAGTGCAATTTTAAATTTCCCGCTAAACTTCCGGTTGAAAACTCCTTTGGAGGATGACGTATGCGCGTGACGTAGCCAGTGAAACAGAGGTATGGCTCCCCCATTGAAGCTAATACAAATTAGCTCTGTTTTCATCTCATTATTCCACAGTATTCTGGGCATCTGTGTTGGTGAATCTGTTGCAATTTGTTCATTACATTATGGAGAAAGAAGCTGAGCAAGCAAAGAAGAAAGTTGTCGGTGCGAAGCGGAGTATTTTGCGAGGGAAGTCGGCAACACAACACAGCCGGCGTTTCATTGTTTACATTCCCGAAAGATGCAGTCAAGATCGAAGAACTCGGACAACAGAGACTCTTGCCAGGAGGACTTTGACTTTGATACACAGACGCCTGTAGAGAACTGGGACAACACAGACTCTTACCAGGATTACTTTGATTTGGATACACAGACAGACGCGGTACCGTGAGTACGCAGCTGCGCTTCCAAACATTTGATCGCTTGCCCGTACGTGCGTGTCACCTTGGTGTTTTTATGCGGGATTAATTTGTGGCATATTAAATATAAGCCTGGTTGTGTTGTGGCTAATAGAGTATATATATGTCTTGTGTTTATTTACTGTTGTAGTCATTCCCAGCTGAATATCAGGTCACCCCCGGCTCTCACAGCATCTTCCCTATCTGAATCGCTTCCACTCCCCACTAGTCCTTCACTTGCACTTTCCTCATCCACAAATCTTTCATCCTCGCTCAAATTAATGGGGAAATTGTCGCTTTCTCGGTCCGAATCGCTCTCACTTCTGGCCGCCATCACTGTAAACAATAGGGAACTTTGCGGAAATGTTCAACTGACTACGTCACGCTACTTCCGGTAGGGGCAAGGCTTTTTTTTGTCAGATTCCAAAAGTTGCGATCTTTATCGTCGTTGTTCTCTACTAAATCCTTTCAGCAAAAATATGGCAATATTGCGAAATGATCAAGTATGACACATAGAATAGATCTGCTATCCCCGTTTAAATAAAAAAAATTCATTTCAGTAGGCCTTTAAAGAAAAAAACGTTTAATTTAAAAAAAAAACTGATGTCCATAAGTGCCGCACTGTCAGTATATCTGTGTTTTAATCTCCTTTTGGACACCTGTTTTGTGGAGTCTGCATGTTCTCCTCGCGTGTATATGACATTTCCCAAAGTTTCCTCCCACTTTCCAACAATATTTGTTACGTTAATTTGAGAATGCGAACTATTTAATAGGCGTGAATGCAAGTGTGAGTGGTTGTTTGTCTACATGTACCCTGCATTTGGGTAGCGACCAGTCGAGTGTGTACACCGCCTCTCGCCCAAAGTCAGCTTGAATCCTGTGTGTTTTTTTTCAATATCCTTATCATCAATCTCATATCTTATACAGTATTGTTTAAGG
>NC_084755.1:1174936-1187436 GCF_033978785.1 Entelurus aequoreus
CTATCTATCTATCTATCTATCTATCTATCTATCTATCTATCTATCTATCTATCTATCTATCTATCTATCTATCTATCTATCTATCTATCTATCTATCTATCTATCTATCTATCTATCTATCTATCTATCTATCTATCTATCTATCCCCAAAAATACCTTAAAATAAGTATATTCTCACAAGTGCACTTTTCTTGGTAGAAAAAAAAAAGACGAGACCTTTTTGCTCAATATGTGGAAACATATTCTTCAATTAAGTAAATGCTAGTGCCGTTATCTTGACATAATGATATGCGCTCGGCATCATGATTTTTTTTTTCATGCTTAAGGTAAGAAATTATTACTTTTAAAAAAGTAGTTTTATACTTGTAAGTGTTGATTGATTGATTGATTGATTGCAACTTTTATTAGTAGATTGCACAGTACAGTACATATTCCATACAATTGACCACTAAACGGTAACACCCGAATAACTTTTTCAACTTATTCCCGTTAATCAATTCATGGTATGATGAATGATGGTTGATGACACAGCTTTGCAACAGTTGATATTCTAGTTTCAAGCATGTTTTTCTCACTAGCTGGAGCCTATCTCAGTAGACTTCAGGTAAAGTGTGGGTTTCCAGTCCATTTGTTTGAGCTGACCACACATGGACGTTTAAGTGTGTGTGCATTTGCATTTTTCACTCTAAATGCTTTCGTTCACTTTTTCTTTATTGTGTCGCATTTTAATGTAGAAAAAGCATTTATCGTGGTGGTCGTCTTTTTTTACATGACAAACATTGTTTTTTATCGGCGTGTAGTTTATCAAAAAACACCTTCTCTGTCTGGGAGGCGAGTGTGTGTTGAGGAGTGAACATGTTTGTGTAAACTTCACATCTGAGGAATATTTGCGCCTCTTATCTGCTCAGTCTGGAGTCTATCAGGCCAAAGCACTTGTACTCCATCTGCACCTGTATGACCCACTTTCACTGTCTGTCCAACATTATTTGTACACTTTCTGCAGACGCTCTAATCTTCTGTTTAACATTAACGTTTTGAAGATTAGGTACAGCGAATGCTTAGAAGGTGCTGGCATTGCATTTGGTCTGTGCGGAAGTGTTTTTCAAACAGTAAGTCAACAGATGTGACTTTGTACATAAAACACAACTAACCACTTTAAATTTATAAAACTTTTAAAGTAGATGCTTACTTCGTAATTGCAGCAGAGACGAACCTCACTCATTCTTGGACAGCTTCAGGTTTTTTTTGTTACAGATGTTCGAAAGCAGCTCAAATTGGTTTCTTTGTTTTACTTTAGCTCTAATGAAATTGGCTTGGTGGTCATACCGGACAAGTAAAGATTGCATAAGGTGTTTTTCTCCCTTCTTTCAAATATTCTAAATTTAAGTCAGCTTGCCCACCATCTGTTTCACAAGTTGCTTTGTCTTCGTAGGGAAAAATAACATTTATCAGTTTTTAAATTAAGTCATTAAATCAATCAGAACCAGAATGTTCAGATTGTCTTAGAAGACGTTTCGCCTGTCATCTGAGGAAGCTTCATCAGTCATACTTGCCAACCTTGAGACCTCCGATACCGGGAGGTGGGGGGTGGGTGGTAGGGGGTCGGGGTGGGGCGGGGGCGTGGTTAATAGGGGAGTATATTTACAGATAGAATTCACCAACTCAAGTATTTCATATATATATATATATATATATATATATATATATATATATATATATATATATATATATATATATATATATATATATATATATATATATATATATATATATATATATATATATATATATATATATATATATATATATATATATATATATATATATATATCCATCCATCCATCCATCCATCCATCTTCTTCCGCTTGTATATATATATATATATATATATGTATGAAATACTTGACTTTCAGTGAATTCTAGCTATATATATATATGTATATATATTTATTTTATTATACATATAAATAAAATAAATACTTGAATTTCAGTGTTCCGGGGGATATCCAGTAGATGGCAGTATTGTCCTGTTTAACTTCTCCTCCGTTCATGACTCGGCCACCGTGTTCAATGGAGAAGTCTGTTCTACAAAATGTACAGGCAACATAATTACATACCCCTTCCCCGTCGAACTGTCCTGGATGAACTGAAATTCTTGTTTCCATTTGTTTTGGACCTTGCAAGCGTATTTCTTCATCTTGCTCGTCGACGGCGTCGCCATGTCTGTAACTTCCTCGTTCTTCTGCTTCGTCCCCTTGTTGAGTGCGCAGTTGTGCACTCTACTCTCTAAAAGCCGTAGATGGTATGACGTCATTGGGCAGGCAAGCTGTTTATATTGTGGGAAAGCGGACGTGAGAACAGGCTGTCCCCACTCAGGTCCGCATTGAGCTGGAGGGGGCGTGGCCTCCAGCTCCGGCTGAATACCGGGAGTTTGTCGGGAGAAAATTTCTGCCGGGAGGTTATCGGGAGAGGCGCTGAATACCGGGAGTCTCCCGCTAAAAACGGGAGGGTTGGCAAGTATGTCATCAGTCTATGTTCAGACATTTGGATAGGTATAGAATGAGGTATTTATCCTCTAAAAATGGAACATGCAAGGATGGTTTTGCTCCAAATGACAGTTGTTAAAATACATTGAAGTGAGACCACTGCCAGCACAACAGTTGTTCGGATGGAGTTACCCTGGTTGCCTTTCTATTCAGTTCCATCAATGCCCAAGGGACTTGACCTCTGAAACCAAAAGTGCCTTTGTCCTGTTTATTTGTTCGAGGCTGAGTCGGTCAATCTCCTAGGAAGGAAGGTCTTATTTAAGTCTATGAAAATGAACTGATGAAGCCTACTTCGATGAGCGATGAAACGTCTTCTAAGACAGTGTTTTTTTTACCCATTGTTGGGTTTCTCAGCTGTGGTTCAAATGGGCCGCAGCAGTACTCAGTTGTAATAAACTGTTAGCCCACCTGCGCTAGCAATGACAACAATCTAAAACATAGGAAGTCTGGACCTAAAGTCATGTTTTTAAAGCGCAAAAATTATGACTAAAGTGATAAAGCTGTATTTTTATTTGCACTTAAATTGTATTCTTTATTATTATTAATTTAGTTAGAAATGTATTTTAGTTACGGAAATCACTACTCGTTCAAAAAGTAGCGTAGCTACTGCTAAGCAACTAGGAAATGTTAAGTTACCAGTGTTTCCCATAAACTGCCAAGATACCTGGGGCGGTGGGGGCGTGGCTATGGGCGTGGTCAACATGACATCATCGAATAATTTGCATAATTTACTACAATGATATGATTTTCTCTAAAAAGGCTCAAAAAATGTATACTTACTAATCAATTATAACAGTTTTGTTTCAAACGTCCATCCATCCATCCATCCATTTTACAATATAATTACAACACTTTATGTACATATTTATATACAGATTTGAACAATAATTTATTCACTGAAATATATTTATTAATTGTGGTTCTTACAAAAAATATATCTTATAAAATATAAAAGCTAAAATGTCTCATAAAGCTCTGCCCCTTTAATTAGTGCATACTAAATATTTTAACTTTAGCCTACTACTACAAGCATATTATTTACCAGCAACATAAAGTGAAACAGAGGCAGAGGTGTCCTGCCACAGTCAGTAACAAATAAACAGAAAACAGTAGTGGTGGTAGATAGACACAGAGCTTCATCAAACATCTGATCCACTGAACAAAGAGCTCCAAAAATCTTGAACTTTAGACTGCCATCAGTTTTACTCCCTACACTTAACCATGTGTTTCCTACTGCCTGCAGACTTTGCACCCTTTGTTATATACACATGTTGTGTTTCTAATATAAATACATTTAATAAAGTCAAATACAAATAAGGCAATAAGAGAAGTATCCTACACTTCTCTTTTGTAAAGTAAATCTGAACAGCCTATATGGGCATCTACATCAACTATATGATTTGCCTGAGAAGCTGGAGAGGACAAAAAAAAAAAAAAAAAAAAAAAAAAAATATATATATATATATATTTTTTATTTTTTATTTTTTATTTGTGGCGGACGTAATTCTGTCGTGGTGGGCCGCCACAAATAAATGAATGTGTGGGAAACACTGGTTACGTAGCTTCGCTATATGTACTCATACATATACTCAATGGTTAACTGGACGTCTTTATGCGCTCGACGCCTCAATCATTGGTATGTGTTCATCTACAAAACTATTCTGGGTATCACCCCATCTTATCTGTCTTGTATTTTAACAAAGAAACAAGGAAGTCACAATCTTCGTTCAATGAATGTTCTGCAATGTGTCGTCCCCAAAGTAAGAACTGAACTGGGCAAGAAAGCATTTAGGTTTTCAGCACCGAAGGCTTGGAATAACCTACAATCAAATCTTCAACTTCAAACCCTTGTTACATTACATGAGTTTAAAGCTTCTGTGAAAGGATTGCAGTCTACCTTGTCTGTATGCACATGTGTTATGTGAGCAAGTTTTAATGTAAATTTGATGTTTTATGTGTTGTTTACTGTTTACTGTTTTTAATGTAACCTTGCTGCTGCCCTCTTGGTCAGGTCTCCCTTAATGGGATCGTACCTGGTTAAATAAAGGCTAAATAACAATAAGAAATAAAAAATACTAGGAAATGTTAAGTTAAGTAAGTTAAGTTAAGCTACTTACTTAAGGTTACAATATTGCTTGTGATATATGGCAGCTATTATGTTGAACAAGTGCAGAGTTATAGTGTATTGCAGGGGTCACCAACGCGGTGCCCGCGGGCACCAGGTAGCCCGTAAGGACCAGATGAGTAGCCCGCTGGCCTGTTCTAAAAATAGCTCAAATAGCAGCACTTACCAGTGAGCTGTCTCTATTTTTTAAATTGTATTTATTTACTAGCAAGCTGGTCTCGCCTTGCCCGACATTTTTAATTCTAAGAGAGATAAAACTCAAATAGAATTTGAAAATCCAAGAAAATATTTTAAAGACTTGGTCTTCACTTGTTTAAATAAATTCATAATTTTTTTTTACTTTGCTTCTTATAACTTTCAGAAAGACAATTTTAGAGAAAAAATACAACCTTAAAAATGATTTTTGGATTTTTAAACACATATACCTTTTACCTTTTAAATTCCTTCCTCTTCTTTCCTGACAATTTAAATCAATGTTCAAGTACATTTGTTTTTTTATTGTAAAGAATAATAAATACATTTTAATTTAATTCTTCATTTTAGCTTCTGTTTTTTTGACGAAAATTATTTGTGAAATATTTCTTCAAACTTATTATGATTAAAATGTTAAACAAATATTCTGGCAAATCTAGAAAATCTGTAGAATCAAATTTGAATCTTATTTCAAAGTCTTTGGAATTTCTTTTAAAATTTTTGTTCTGGAAAATCTAAAGGAAATAATGATTTGTCTTTGTTAGAAATATAACTTGGTCCAATTTGTTATATATTCTAACAAAGTGTAGATTGGATTTTAACCTATTTAAAACATGTCATCAAAATTCTAAAATTAATCTTAATCAGGAAAAATTACTAATGATGTTCCATAAATTATTTTTTGAATTTTTTCAAAAAGATTCGAATGAGCTAGTTTTTCTCTTCTTTTTTTCGGTTGAATTTTGAATTTTAAAGAGTCGAAATTGAAGATAAACTATGTTTCAAAATTTAATTGTCATTTTTTTTGTGTTTTCTCCACTTTTAAATCGTTCAATTAAGTGTAAATATCATTAATTATTAATAATAACATAGAGTTAAAGGTAAATTGAGCAAATTGGCTATTTCTGGCAATTTATTTAAGTGTGTATCAAACTGGTAGCCCTTCGCATTAATCACTACCCAAGAAGTAGCTCTTGGTTTCAAAAAGGTTGGTGACCCCTGGTGTATTGTATTGGTCAAAGTGGGCGGGCGTGGCCTGCGGACCTGCAGCGAAGCGGGGTGTGTCAGGACCGGTTTCGAGATTAGTGACAGGTGCGTAGATGATACAGCTGTGAGTGTTTGTCTGATCACCTGTCGCTCTGTTAAAGGCAGCAGTCGGGAAGGAGAGGGGGTAGTTGATGGTGGAGAACGAGCGAGAGAGACTTTAACATGGCTGAAAAGCACAAGAAGGACAACTTAATGAAAAATAAATCATTGCTCACAAAGATGAACACGGCTGTCATGTCCGTCATTGGTGGTCCAGAGAACCCGGAGGAGCAAGACCTCCACAGTGCTCTTCTTAAAGTCAGACACTCTGTCGTAGGCAGATGTGGACGAACACATTCCATTCGCGTTAAAGCTAACCTACTAAACCTTTTTACTAAAATTCCAGCATCAAGGCTAGCTTTTGGACGACACACTTTTCCAATACACTTGTTAGAGAACCTTGAGACTAATTAAGAATGTATGAAAACTAGTATAACATAGAATTTTAGATGCATCATTTTACTACCGTCCTCCGTCATCCTCACACCAGGGGTATACGTTTGTGTGAGGAAAATAGCAACCCAATGTTTTTGTATTTAATGCTTTAGTCCGGGGGTCAGCCACCCGCGGCTCTAGAGCCACATGCGGCTCTTTAGTGGTGCCCCGGTGGCTCCATGGAGATTTTTCAAAAATGCATGGAAATGGAAAAAAAAAATGGGGTGAAAGATCTGTTTTTTGTTGTAATATGGTGTCTGTAGGAGGACAAACATGACACAAACATTCCTAATTGTTACAAAGCCCACTGTTTAATATGTTTATGCTTCACTGATGAGAGTATTTGGCGAGCGCCGTTTTGTCCTACTAAATTCCGCGGCCCTTGAACTCACCGTTGGGTGGACTGTGACTTACCAGTTTGTTTACATGTATAACTTTCTCCGACACTGCCACAGAAAGACGTGTTTTATGCCACTCCTTCTGTGTCACATTTTGTCCACCAAACATTATATGCTGTGCGTGAACGCACAAAAGTGAGCTTTGTTGATGTTATTGACTTGTTTGAGTGCTAATCAGGAACGCACAAAAGTGAGCTTTGTTGATGTTATTGACTTGTTTGAGTGCTAATCAGGCATATTTGGTCACTGCATGACTGCAAGCTACTCGATGCTATCATGCTATTTAGGCTAGCTGTATGTACACATTGCATCATTATGCCCCGATTGTATGTATATTTGAGCTAATTTAATTTCCTTTACTTATGTCCTCTGTGTATTTAATTTATATTTGCATGTCACATGACACATCCGTATGTAATATTGGCTGCATTCCTCATAGTTGTTTGTGAGCCATGTTGTTCCAGACCACAGCAAACTTAACCCAGCTTGCAAAGATTGTATTAAATCCACTAGAAGAAGACAGCCTGTCGTTTCCTTTAACTTGGACACACACATCTATACCTTTGGCCATTTTTAAGACTTTCATTTCCAAGAGTTATCTCAACCTCTGAAATGTTTTACTCATGTTTTCCAATGTTGTAAAAATGTGTAGAATAAATATTATATTTCAACATTTCTGTCAATGAATATTTGCGTCAGCCTGCGACACACAGTCATTTTGATAGTAGGCTAATACAACTAATTAGCTACTTATATCATGTGTTGTCTTCATTATAACACTTATATAAGACTTTTAAAGTAATTTTGATAGTAGGCTAATATAGCTAATATAGACACTTACATCATGTGTTGCCATCATTATAACACTTACAGTTGTGTTCAAAATAATAGCAGTCTCACATCACTAGCTAGATAAATCACTGTTTTTGTTAGAATTTCAACTTCTACACTACAAGTAAGTTTCTAGAAGGTTTAGTAAAGGTATAGAAAACCAACAGACCCAACAGGAATGATGTGCATGCTGCTGATTCTGTGAAACTGAATCATTTACTGAAAGGAGCGTGTTCAAAAAAATAGCAGTGCTGCGTTCCATAAGCGACATCATTGATTATGTGTAAAAAAAATATGTTAAACAAGTGGCCCTTATTTTAGGATCAAGGCAACTGACGCTGCATATGCTGGCTGTGCATTTGTCCTTGGAAAAACAGAGTAAAATGGGTCGTTGAAGACACTGTTCAGAAGAAGAGCGTTCTTTGATTAAGAATTTAATAAAAGAGGGGAAAACCTATAAGGAAGTGCAGAAAATTATAGGCTGTTCAGCTAAAATGATATCAAACACTTTAAAATGGCAGCCAAAATCAAAAAGACGAGGAAGAAAAAGAAAAACGACTATTGAAATGGATGGGATGATAACCAAAATGGCAAAGGCTCAGCCAATGATCAGCTCCAGGACGATCAAAGAAGATCTAAGATGGCCTGTGAGTACTGGAACAATCAGACCACGTCTATGTGAAGCCAAGCTAGCAGCAAGAAGCCCCCGCAAAGTCCCATTGTTAAAAAAAAGACATGTGCTGAAGCGGTTATAATTTGCCAAAGCACACACTTACTGGCCTAAAAAGAAATGGCGTAAAATTTGGGGACTGATGAGAGTAAGATAGTTCTTTTTGGGTCTAAGGGCCACAGACAGTTAGTCAGACGTCCTGCAAACACTGAATTCAAGCCCCAGTACACAGTAAAGACGGTGAAGCATGGTGGTGCAAGCATCATGAAATGGGGATGTTTCTCGTACTATGGTGTCGGTCCTATTTATCGCATACCAGGGATCATGGATCAGTTTTAGTACATCAGAATACTGGAAGATGTCATGTTGCCGTATGCTGAAGAGGAAATGCCCTTGAAATGGGTGTTTCAACAAGACAATGACCCCAAACACACCAGCAAACGAGTAAAATCATGGTTCCAGACAAACAGAATTCAAGTAATGGAGTGGCCAGCACAATCCCCGGACCTTAATCCCATTGAAAACTTGTGGGCTGACATAAAGAATGCTGTTCATGAGGCAAAACCAAAAAATGCAGAGGAATTGTGGAACGTAGTACAATTGTCCTGGGCTGCAATACCTGTCGACTCCATGTGCCACAGATGTGAAGCAGTTATCAGAAACCCTGGTTATGCAACTAAATTATAGTTAATAATTCTAAGGAAAGTTGAATCTGCAAGCATTTCTTAGTTTATACAGTACATTTGAGTTTTATAAAGAAAGATGTCAACACTGCTATTTTTTTGTTTTGTATTTCTTGACTTTCTGTAAAATATTGTCAAATTTAATTACTTTGTTCCAATTTTCTGGCTTTGAAATTGAATGTGCAGTCTCTCCAATGCATTTGTGTTCATTAAAATACAATTTATTTGAAGAATTTTGAGGTTTACACACCTTTTTAAACACACTGCTATTATTATGAACAGGCCCGGCCCTAACCAATCTGGCGCCCTAGGCAAGATTTTAGGTGGCGCCCCCCCCACATCGGCAGTGAAGTGTATATACTCACAAGAAACCGAACAGCTTTGTCTTTGACCTTTTTTTTTACTTAAAGAAAGCAAATTAACAATCAGAATTGTTAACAAGATAAAAAAAACTATAGATAAATAAATGAATACAAAAAATAAAAAATGAATATATGAAATACAATAATTTTTACATACATAAACACAAAATAAAACGTGTCAACAAGTTGCATAAAATAAATTAAAAATACAATATAAATAAGGCACTTCACAAAACAAGATATCAAACCAGTATGACTTTAACAACTATATTACAAAAAAAGGGGATCCTACAGAGTTCTCTATTTGTGCTTTTTAATATTGCATGAACTAGAATGACTTACAAATTACTGTACACCAGGGAGTACTGTAATTACCTAACGTTACATTATTATTTTCCATAACAATTTAGCCCCCTCCACAATAACCCGACGTTAAAACAGAACTAGCTATTTATTGATTAGCAATTGCCGAATCATGTAACATTAGCTTAATGCTAAAGGTTACTATCACATTCTGTAACAGACAAATAATTTCATGTAGGCTAACGTTACCTCCCTGCTACCTCTGTCTTTTTCTCGTTTCTCCTCTTCTTTTCTCTTTTTTCTTCCCTGGGCACCTGACAGTTTTGGCCGTTTTGACATCTTGTGTTGATTTTTTGATGTGGACGTCCAAAAAGAGTCATGATACGGGAAGGGAGGGGGGGCGTAATATTGTAACAAATAATATTTCTATTAAATAGGCTTTACTTTGCATTTGAATTAACGTGGGATTATTTTACGTATTTAGAAATAATAGTACCAACTTTTTTATTTTTTTCCTCCAACATTTGTGGCACTGGCGTGGCGCCCCCTGATGGACGGCGCCCTTAGCATTTGCCTATGCCACGGGCCGGCCCTGATTATGAACATAACTGTATATAAGTCTTTACATTTTTTGCGGCTCCAAACCGATTACTTTTTTGTATTTGTGGTCCAATATGGCTCTTTCAACTTTTTGGGTTGCCGACAACCTGCTTTAGTCACTTCAACTGTGTCCTTTTTTTCTCTCTCATGTGGTTTGCTTCGCTGTTTCTTGCACCTCATATAATAACCAAAGACCGCGTCACTTATTGGCAAGGATGCACACACATTAGCGTCCGTCTGCAAGTAAACGAAACAGAGATCGCTTACAGATTAGTGGTCCCCAGTGTTGACAAAAGGCCTGTGTGCACTAAAGACATGTCGGAAATAGAGCCGGTGGCATGCACAATACCTGTTTTTCTAAACAGACAAGAGTTGACGGAGGACATTCCTGCCGCAAGCTTTTGATGTAGTGCCCGCATTGTTTATGACACACTGAAAAAAGAAAAAAAAAGGTGGAGGTTATAGTCCGAGAAAAGAGGGCTAACATTTTTCTCTTTCCTGTTTCAGGTTGAAAACCCCAGGTACTTGCGGGAAAAGGTCATTCCCTTGTCCCCGGTAACTTACCCCTTCAGATGTACATACATACTGTATAGGGCTGGGCGATATGGCCTTTTATTAATATCTCGATATTTTTAGGCCATGTCACGATACACCATATATATGTGGATATGTTTAGTCCATGTCACGATACACCATATATATGTGGATATGTTTAGTCCATGTCACGATACACCATATATATGTGGATATGTTTAGTCCATGTCACGATACACCATATATATGTGGATATGTTTAGTCCATGTCACGATACACCATATATATGTGGATATGTTTAGTCCATGTCACGATACACCATATATATGTGGATATGTTTAGTCCATGTCACGATACACCATATATATGTGGATATGTTTAGTCCATGTCACGATACACCATATATATGTGGATATGTTTAGTCCATGTCACGGTACACCATATATATGTGGATATGTTTAGTCCATGTCACGATACACCATATATATGTGGATATGTTTAGTCCATGTCACGATACACCATATATATGTGGATATGTTTAGTCCATGTCACGATACACCATATATATGTGGATATGTTTAGTCCATGTCACGATACACCATATATATGTGGATATGTTTAGTCCATGTCACGATACACCATATATATGTGGATATGTTTAGTCCATGTCACGATACACCATATATATGTGGATATGTTTAGTCCATGTCACGATACACCATATATATGTGGATATGTTTAGTCCATGTCACGGTACACCATATATATGTGGATATGTTTAGTCCATGTCACGATACACCATATATATGTGGATATGTTTAGTCCATGTCACGATACACCATATATATGTGGATATGTTTAGTCCATGTCACGATACACCATATATATGTGGATATGTTTAGTCCATGTCACGGTACACCACATATATGTGGATATGTTTAGTCCATGTCACGATACACCATATATATGTGGATATGTTTAGTCCATGTCACGATACACCATATATATGTGGATATGTTTAGTCCATGTCACGGTACACCATATATATGTGGATATGTTTAGTCCATGTCACGATACACCATATATATGTGGATATGTTTAGTCCATGTCACGGTACACCATATATATGTGGATATGTTTAGTCCATGTCACGATACACCATATATATGTGGATATGTTTAGTCCATGTCACGATACACCATATATATGTGGATATGTTTAGTCCATGTCACGATACACCATATATATGTGGATATGTTTAGTCCATGTCACGATACACCATATATATGTGGATATGTTTAGTCCATGTCACGATACACCATATATATGTGGATATGTTTAGTCCATGTCACGATACACCATATATATGTGGATATGTTTAGTCCATGTCACGGTACACCATATATATGTGGATATGTTTAGTCCATGTCACGATACACCATATATATGTGGATATGTTTAGTCCATGTCACGATACACCATATATATGTGGATATGTTTAGTCCATGTCACGGTACACCATATATATGTGGATATGTTTAGTCCATGTCACGATACACCATATATATGTGGATATGTTTAGTCCATGTCACGGTACACCATATATATGTGGATATGTTTAGTCCATGTCACGATACACCATATATATGTGGATATGTTTAGTCCATGTCACGATACACCATATATATGTGGATATGTTTAGTCCATGTCACGATACACCATATATATGTGGATA
>NC_084755.1:1192436-1277436 GCF_033978785.1 Entelurus aequoreus
ACCTTCCTAGTCACGTCCGTTGTGTCCTTGGGCAAGACACTTCACCCTTTGCCTCTGATGGCTGCTGGTTAGCGCCTTGCATGGCAGCTCCCGCCATCAGTGTGTGAATGTGTGTGTGGATGGGTAAATGTGGAAATACTGTCAAAGCGCTTTGAGTACCTTGAAGGTAGAAAAGCGCTATACAAGTATAACCCATTTATCATTTATTTATCATTATCAGTTTAAACAATATTCATTTTGATTTGTGACTTGACATGCGACTTGTAAACATGCATTTTAATGTAATCATTGATATTTATCTTGATTGATTGATAGTTGAGTAGTTTGTTCAACATATAGTAAGTACACTGTTAGACTGCAACCAGCAGAGGCAATTAGAAATTGAGCTCATCATCATCGAACGAGTATGACGATCCTCCTGGTAGGGGTGTATCCCTTTATGGAGGATGCCTGTGCGTGACTTTCTTTTACGTGAGGAGACTGGTGCACAGACAGTCACCACACGATCCTTGACAGAATCGGGGTCAGGGTCCAGTGGCATGGAGTCCAAGACGACTGGGGACCCTTTTCTGCTGCAGCCTTCTTCCGCCATCGCAGCCGTTGTGGCTTTCAGTAAGCCTTTACTGAAAGCCACTACTACCGACCACGCAGTCTGATAGTTTATATATCAATGATGAAATCTTAACATTGCAACACATGCCAATACGGCCGGGTTAGATTAGTGAAGTGCAATTTTAAATTTCCCGCAAAATATTCAGCTGAAAACGTCTCTGTATGATGGCGTTTGCGCGTGACGTCACGGATTGTAGCGGACATATTGGGACAGCATTGTGGCCAGCTATTAAGTCGTCTGTTTTCATCTCAAAATTCCACAGTATTCTGGACATCTGTGTTGGTGAATCTTTTGCAATTTGTTTAATGAACAATGAAGACTGCAAAGAAGAAAGCTGTAGGTGGGAAGCGGTGTATTAGCGGCCGGCTGCAGCAACACAACTAGGAGGACTTTGAGTTGGATATGCAGACGCGCTACCGTGAGTACGCAGCTTTGGCTTCCAAACATTTGATCGCTTGCCCGTACGTGCGTGCCGCTATGTGCATGTCACGTATGTAACTTTGGGGAAGTATATGTGCTGTATGAACTTTACGGAGGTGAACGGTACTTTGGGCTGTGGGATTGAGTGTGATGTGCGGGTGTTTGAGCTGTATTGGTGGGTTATATGGACGGGAGGGGGGAGGTGTTTGTTATGCGGATTAATTTGTGGCATATTAAATATAAGCCTGGTTGTGTTGTGGCTAATAGAGTATATATATGTCTTGTGTTTATTTACTCTTTTAGTCATTCCCAGCTGAATATCAGGTCCCACCCGCCTCTCGCAGCATCTTCCCTATCTGAATCGCTTCCACTGACCTCTAATCCTTCACTCTCACTTTCCTCATCCACAAATCTTTCATCCTCGCTCAAATTAATGGGGTAATCGTCGCTTTCTCGGTCCGAATCGCTCACGCTGCTGGTGGCCATGATTGTAAACAATGTGCAGATGTGAGGCGCTCCACAACCTGTGACGTCACGCTACTTCCGATACAGGCAAGTCTTTTTTTATCAGCGACCAAAAGTTGCGAACTTTATCGTCAATGTTCTCTACTAAATCCTTTCAGCAAAAATATGGCAATATCGCGAAATGATCAAGTATGACACATAGAATGGACCTGCTATCCCCGTTTAAATAAGAACATTTCATTTCAGTAGGCCTTTAAATCTACCGTCTTCCGCCTGCTCCGCCGTTGAGGTCTTCACCGTATCCCTGGTTAGGGGGCAGTCAGGTACTAGGCCTTTGCCAAGGGCCACCTGGGGTAACAGTAGTAAAGGGGTTAACCTCCTAGTGCCCCAAGACCCAATAGAGGAGCCTCCACTGCCGGATGCACTTTAACGTCATGCCCAGGACACAAGAAATTGAGTCCTGGAAGAAAATGAGCTAAACCCATGCAGACACCAGCATAAAAACAGGAGTTCAGAACATTCAGAGACCGATTCCCCTCTAGAAAATGCAGTCAATAATTATGGCACAATTCATATGATATGGAAATGTGTAGTTCAGAAATAAGGCGCTAAATACTTGTTTTTTCTACTAAACAAGGCAGAAACCTCATTTTAAAATCCGCCAAAGGCTTATCCCAGGGAATGGGAATCACCTGTCGAATCCCTAAACCCCAAATAATCATAATAGATGTGCGGTCAGTCAAGCCCTGATAGATCATGTCGTCAGTCCAAATTCCCAATTAGGAAAGCCTTCCTGGGATTTCAGGATCCCTGGCATTTCACAAGCTACAGCTGTGACCACACACACTATTTTGCTACGGAGGTGAAGTGGAAGTGAGCCACAAATCCTCACCTTAAACAACGGTGCATTTTCTGTAATGCCAAAGCAGAGCAGCGCAACCGTGTCGCATGGATGTTGAGTCTAGGAAATCACAGTGACATCACTTCCCCTTAATCCTGAAGGCTTAGCTGAAAATTTACTCAAGTGTTAAACGTATATGCCATATGCCATTAAGCTCACGGCGGCTTAATGGACATCTCAGCTTTCGCTCTGAACTCCTCCGACTGTGCCACCAGCTGCACAGACAAGAATGCAAACTGTTCCTTTTTATATGGAACAATGAGTGACAGCTGAGAAATCTCCCCGTAAACCGCCTTGACTTTTGAGTCGCAGACTGTTTGAGGAACTGTGGAAAATGCTGTCCTGCAATGCCTACTTTAGCACATCATACAAGTGCTCCGAGTTAAAGGCCTACTGAAAGCCACTACTACCGACCACGCAGTCTGATAGTTTATATATCAATGATGAAATCTTAACATTGCAACACATGCCAATACGGCCGGGTTAACTTATAAAGTGACATTTAAAATTTCCCGGGAAATATCCGGCTGAAACGTTGCGGTATGATGACGTATGCGCGTGACGAAGTCAGTATAAGGGAAGTTATGGTACCCCGTAGAATCCTATACAAAAAGCTCTGTTTTCAGTTCATAATTCCACAGTATTCTGGACATCTTTTGCAATTTTTTTAATGAACAATGAAGGCTGCAAAGAAGACAGTTGTAGGTGGGATCGGTGTATTAGCAGCGGACTACAGCAACACAACCAGGAGGACTTTGTTGGAGAGCAGACGCGCTAGCCGGCGACCTCACCTTGACTTCCTACGTCTCCGGGCCGCCAAACGCATCGGGCGAAGTCCTTCGTAGCGAAAAAAGATACGTCCATCACTGCCTCTCAAGTCCTTCACTGTAACGTTCCTCATCTACGAATCTTTCATCCTCGCTCAAATTAATGGGGTAATCGTCACTTTCTCGGTCCGAATCTCTCTCGCTCCATTGTAAACAATGGGGAATTGTGAGGAATACTAGCTCCTGTGACGTCACGCTACTTCCGGTACAGGCAAGGCTTTTTTTTATCAGTGAGCAAAAGTTGCGAACTTTATCGTCGATTTTCTCTACTAAATCCTTTCAGCAAAAATATGGCAATATCGCGAAATGATCAAGTATGACACATAGAATGGATCTGCTATTCCCGTTTAAGTTAAAAAAAATCATTTCAGTAGGCCTTTAAGTAACCTTTATTTGGAGATTCGATTACATGGCGACCGTTGAGTTCAGCAACAGAGCCCAGTGATAGTCTAACTGATTAAAGCATGATTTTCATCTTTGGCATCTGTGAAAGTGTGCATATCCTTAAAAAGCCTCCCTCTCGGTACCTCACCTCAGGGATCGTTGGCAGCAGGGTGAGTGTTATGGTGTCATGTTGTCACTCTCAATGGTCACACATCCCGGACTGCGGATCAGACCCTGCTTGGCTTTGCAATGCCATAATGATGCCGTTTCTCTAATCTACATATCCTTTGGGATAGAGCAAGCCATTGATTTTAGATTTGGTCTTTCTTTTTCTTTTCTTAACTAAAAAGTAGATAGCTGGTACACTGCAAAAAGTCAGTGTTCAAAAACAAGAAGAAAAAAATACAAAAATGAGGGGTATTTTATTTGAACTAAGCAAAATTATCTGCCAATAGAACAAGAAAATTTGGCTTGTCAAGACTTTCCAAAACAAGTAAAATTTGCTAACTTCAATGAACCCAAAAATACCTTTAAAATAATTATATTCTCACTAATAACAAGTGCACTTTTCTCGGTAGAAAAAAATAATATGAGACCTTTTTGCTCAATATGTTGAAAAATATTCTTAAATGAAGTAAATGCTAGTGCCATTATCTTGACATAATGATATGCGCTCTGCAGTAAATTTCTTGAAACCAGCAAACTTATACTAAAAACTAGTTTATTGTTCTTAATGGAAAGGCAACAAGGCAAGCGCTTGTTACTCTCGGGGTCTCCTAGCCGCTCAGGCAAATCATATTGTCTAAAAATGCATTTTTCCATGGATAACATGACATCATCGCGCCAAGTGCGTGCTCTTTCAGTCAATTAGTGCGCATATATACAGCCCGGCCCCCGGCCAAAAATGTTTTAATTGTAATTTTGAAGAATTTACCTGAATGTGCATGAACTGTTTCTGTTCAAAATTGTTAGAAATGTTAAATGTTTAAATATTAACTGTCCGTTTACTGTACTGTGCCAACTGTACTACTATATGAGTACGTGTTTTCTATTGTTTCATTGAAAATAAAACAGCAAAGTCCATTTGGCCGCCATCCGTTTTAATTATGAGACACAATTGTGTCAAAGTCATGATTTTTTTTTTTTTCATGCTTGAAATAAGAAATTATTACTTTAAAAAAAAGTAGTTTTATACTTGTGAGTGTTGATGACACAGCTTTGCAACAGTTGATATTCTAGTTTCAAGCATGTTTTACTCAATATAGGTCATAACATCTCAGCAACAAGCTGTAATATCTTACTGACATCATTTAGGACCAAAACACTTAAAACAAGTAAAACACTCTAACATAAAATCTGCTTAGTGAGAAGAATGATCTTATCAGACAGAAAATAAGCAAATATCACCCTTATTTGAGATATTTCATCTTACTTAGATTTCAGTTTTTGCAGTGTAGCCCAAGAAAATTATAAGATGACTATTAGCCTACGGTGACAGCCAAAATATCTACTAATGTTACTTACCGCGATGTGCTTCCTCAAATTTGACGTTGAGTTCATGTAAGCTTAAGCTTGTTGTTTGCCGCTGAAACTTTCTGTGCAGTTAATCATGTGACCGCATGGCTCTGTTTGATTGGTGAAACGGAGTCAAGCGTCACCAGTGACTGCATTTGATTGGTGAAACGGAGTCAAGCGTCACCAGTGACTGCATTTGATTGGTGAAACGGAGTCAAACGTCACCAGTGACTGCATTTGATTGGTGAAACGGAGTCAAACATCACCAGTGACTGCATTTGATTGGTGAAACGGAGTCAAACGTCACCAGTGACTGCATTTGATTGGTGAAACGGAGTCAAACGTCACCAGTGACTGCATTTGATTGGTGAAACGGAGTCAAGCGTCACCAGTGACTGCATTTGATTGGTGAAACGGAGTCAAACGTCACCAGTGACTGCATTTGATTGGTGAAACGGAGTCAAACGTCACCAGTGACTGCATTTGATTGGTGAAACGCAGGCATGCTATAGATAGATCCTACTTTGAAGGTCTGTCTGACAAACCAAAACAAACAAAGCGTACATTAACAGATGGATAAAAATCAGTAGCGAGTAGCAAGCTGAATGTAGATAAATGGAGCGGAGTAAAAGTAAAAGTATGTTGCATTAAAACTACCCTTAGAAGTACAATTGATCCCAAAAGTTACTCAAGTAGATGTAACGGAGTAAATGTAGCGCGTTACTACCCACCTCTGCTCATCTGTCATTAAGGCATGATGGTGAGTTTTGCAACCCAACCACTTGAGAACCACTCTGAAGTACAGCATATTCATGCTTCGTACTGTATTATTCCTTGAAAGGATGCACTGTATTAAACAGGAAATGCAAGGGGTGTGCTTACTTTAGTGAGGTACTGTGTTTCAGAACCAAACGCTTCTCTCATCAGTGTGTGAACAAACTCCAATGATTTAGAACTGTCAGGCGGTGCACACGACATTGTTTTGCCTGTCAGTAGATATTCGAACACTGCATCCCGACTATCCTTGAGCATCTGTGTTGTTTACAAAGGATGAAAGTCACATACCACAGCATCGTACATCTCCGACAGGAAAAAAAAAAGATGCACAGAAGCAACCTTGCTTTTGAAGCCTGAACACTTTGCAGACGTTTTGTGAACACATCCCCCCTGAGGAAAAAAAGCCTTGACCCTGCGCCGTTTCCGTCTTCGCCTCGCCCGTGCACACCTCCCCTTCCTTCTTACTCCTATACCCTCTCATCCTTTCAATAGCAGAATGTCAAACAACATGGCATCTTACAGCGCCAGCTATGACTCTGAAGAAGAGAGGAGGGGGAAAAAGCTGTACCACACAGACGGGCTGATTGAAAGCGTCTGTGAAGCCTTAGGTGTACGACATTCCTCCTCCTTCTTTCACTGACGCCTTTTATAAACAAGTTTTTAACGCTCCTGATCTAGTTTGACAAACTTTCTCCAAAGAGCATTTGAAGAGAGGCTGAGAGAGTGACACCCCCACATGTGCCTTTTTTGGGAGCCTACAGAATCAGGTCTCCGCTTATTCTCCTGCTTTTCAATCACCGCCATCCTTCTCTTTCTTCCTCTCATCCTTGCTTCATCTGTCACTGTCTTTTGGCCCCTTTATACTATGACAGGTCTCTTGTGGTCCTTTCAATTGCACCAACAAATGGTGATGTAACGGGGAAAAGACTAGAAAGAAGCAGATTACTAAACAGAATATCATCAAGGGTACAGTTTTGGAATAAAGTGCATTAATGAAGGGTATCCTCAATGCATCTCAGACTACTTTTATATTTAATGGAAAGATTAGAATACTTTACGAATCCCCAAAGAGAATTCAGGAAATGTGTTTACTATTATTAGATTTTTTTATGATGTAAAGTGAAGGGCACATTTTTGGCTTTTTATTTTTAATGGTTTTTAAAGACTGTGTTTTAATGCCTAAGCCCACAAAGGCTGGAACATGTTCACATGTCAGGATAGGATAGGATAGGTCTTTATTGTCATTGCACAAGTACAACGAAACTTTGTTTTCAGCACAAACCCGTTCAAGATTAGACAAACAAACAGTGTACAGGGTTACAGAACAGGAACGCTGATGGGTCGCCACAAGGCGCCCCGTAAAAGATGGGAAAAAGGTAAACGCTGGGGGAGGATGAGTAAAAAAATACAATCTAGACTGGGCTCTTAAGGTGGAAAAAAAATTCCATAACAAAGCACATATGAATGTTACTAAAATAGATGTCGAGACTTGCAACAGAGCCATTTGAGCCCATTTCCCCCCAAAATAAAACCCACCTAGAGCCACAAACTCTGTTCGATTCCAAAAATGGCGATAACACCACTTATAGTTTTGTTACACTTGTACTATAACATGTATTAAATCAAAAACTTGACAAAAATACTCACATTTTATCTCTGGGTATCATGAAGAAAATTATCAAATTATTTTGAACATGAGAAAAAAATACACTGGTCATTCCCTTATTGAGTTATTTTTTATTGTGTTAAAAAAATAAAATCAACTCGCTCCAATATTAATTTGACTAAAAAGGGAAAACAACAACCTCGTCATCAATGAAAGCAAATTAATAAAAATGTAAATGGATAAAATGTTGGTAGTATTATGCTCTGGGCCTGTTTTGCTGCCAATGGAACTGGTGCTTTACAGAGAGTAAATGGGACAATGGAAAAAAAAAAGGAGGATTACCTCCAAATTCTTCAGGACAACCTAAAATCATCAGCCCGGAGGTTGGGTCTTGGGTGCAGTTGGGTGTTCCAACAGGACAATGACCCCAAACACATGTCAAAAGTGGTAAAGGAATGGCTAAATCAGGCTAGAATTAAGGTTTTAGAATGGCCTTCCCAAAGTCCTGACTTAAATGTGTGGTCAATGCTGAAGAAACAAGTCCATGTCAGAAAACCAACACGTTTAGCTGAACTGCACCAATTTTGTCAAGAGGAGTGGTCAAAAATTCAAGCAGAAGCTTGTGGATGGCTACTGTAAGGTTCAAACACTGAGGACATTTATTAAACAGACAAAGAAGCATCCTGACAGAATTAAATTTGGCTCAATGAGGAGAAACGCGTAGACCTGTACCCCTGTACAGTCTCCCACCACACTCCTCTCTTTTATTTGGACTTTCCCTGATTACATGGCAACAGCTGTTTCTAAAGGAAGGGGGGTCATAAACAGCCGCTGCCTTTGGTCACAAAACAGTTCAAAGAAAAGGTGCCTGGACGGGAGTCAGGTCCTGCTTCCTCTCCGCTTTGTAGATCTAGGGTCAAGACAAAAATCGGCCGCAGCTCTCAGGCGCTGCCCATCCTTCCATCACCCCTATGTGTACATCTCTGGTAATGGGTACATTCGCACCCACCTGCACAAATGTACTTTAAAATGTAACAATCAAAATAAATATGCCTTTGTTTTTGTTTACTAGGGCATGCATATATAATATGCATTAGTTTGACCATTTAAAATCAATGATAATAAAAAGGAGATGCTTGGAAATAGCATAAAAATGCCCCAAAAACTTGGAAAAACGCGATTCATAGCGTTACTTTTTGGTGTAACCGTCATGAGCGTTCTGTTTAGGTATATTTCTTTTATATTTTGATAAATCATCATAAATAGGTATTGATCAATCTTTAAGCTGTGTGTATTTGATTTCAGTTTGCTTTTGACATCTTATTTAGAATTATAGTTGAAACTTTTACAACCGTGTGTTGCGCTCATGATGGCGTAACCCAACTAGATTATTTTGAATACGTATTCCTTTTTTACATTTAGTATATTTAAATATAGTGAGTTTTATGCTTTTTTCTTTTTGGAACATGTACTATACATATAATACAATAAAGTAGAGATGTCCGATAATATCGGCCTGCCGATATTATCGGCCGATAAATGCGTTAAAATGTAATATCAGAAATTATCGGTATCGTTTTTTTATTATCGGTATCGTTTTTTTGTTTTGTTTTGTTTTTAAAAAATTAAATCAACATAAAAAACACAAGATACACTTACAATTAGTGCACCAACCCAAAAAACCTCCCTCCCCCATTTACACTCATTCACACAAAAGGGTTGTTTCTTTCTGTTATTAATATTCTGCTTCCTACATTATATATCAATATATATCAATACAGTCTGCAAGGGATACAGTCCGTAAGCACACATGATTGTGCGTGTTGCTGGTCCACTAATAATACTAACCTTTAACAGTTAATTTTACTCATTTTCATTCATTACTAGTTTCTATGTAACTGTTTTTATATTGTTTTACTTTCTTTTTTATTCAAGAAAATGTTTTTAATTTATTTAATTTTATTTTATTAATTTTTTTTAAAAGTACTTTATTTTCACCATACATGGTTGTCCAAATTAGGCATAATAATGTGTTAATTCCACGACTGTATATATTGGTTGATATCGGTATCGGTTAATATCGGTATCGGTAATTAAAGAGTTGGACAATATCGGAATATCGGATATCGGCAAAAAGCCATTATCGGACATCCCTACAATAAAGTCCCATATAAAATTATGTTTCTAGCAATACATTAATTTTGCCTTTGAAAGTAACACTCCAATGTCCATTAGTGGCGCTGTACACATATGGGATTTGCGTTGAGGGTGTTGGATTGGGGGTGGAGTATGTGTGTGTAGCGTATATTTTTTTTGTGGATGCATGTGTGTGTGTAAGCCTGCAGTGTGTCTCTGTTCCGCGGCCTTGATGTCGTGCAGCCGATAAGTCCAAAGTCAACAACGACAGGTGTGTGTCCATGGGAGGCAAGACGGGAGTTTGTTGTGTCTTCGCTGCACTGTCCTTCAGGAGAGTCTCCAAGCCAGGGAAACAATCCAAGTTAGAATGTTTTGTATACGAGTGAAAATAAAATTAGCTATTCACTCTAAATTGTCTATGACTGGTCCTCAAAATCCTGCGGGGCAGACAGTCCGATGTGATCCAAATCACAAGAGTGTCCACAGTTCTTCCCGCATCCTCCAATCATTTGTGGCAGCTTTGGGGTACTTTGAAGACTGCCAGCAACTTCCAATTTGTGGACAAACCAGAGCAACGCTTACTCCAATCAGCAGATGTCCTGTTGTCATAATTCCGAATAGGTAGATATCTTCACGTCCTCCACTGAAAAGAGTCACACTCCTTCTTCTCTCAAGAGTCCGTCGCGTGTCCAGCAACAACCTCTCCGTCACGACAAGCAGGTTCCCCCAAACCCAAGATCTTGTCAATTTCGTTGAGGCCAGTTAAAGAGATCCAGCATTCAAATATTAAAGGCCTACTGAAATGAATTTTTTTAATTTAAACGGGAATAGCAGATCCATTCTGTGTGTCATACTTGATCATTTCGCAATATTGCCATATTTTTGCTGAAAGGATTTAGTAGAGAAAATCGACGATAAAGTTCGCAACTTTTGCTCGCTGATAAAAAAGGCCTTGCCTGTACCGGAAGTAGCGTGACGTCACAGGAGCTAGTATTCCTCACAATTCCCCGTTGTTTACAATGGAGCGAGAGATTCGGAGCGACAAAGCGACGATTACCCCATTAATTTGAGCGAGCATGAAAGATTCGTAGATGAGGAACGTTACAGTGAAGGACTAGAGAGGCAGTGATGTACAGTCACAAATGGAAAATAATTAGTACATCACTTTCTTCTCAACATAGGCAGATAATAAATATACACCCAGAATAAATGTAAATAAAAAATAAAAAAGGAAGCTGGTTTGTGAAAGGTGAACTTTTCATGTATCCTATAGCGTCTTTAATTTAGCTATGTAGTCAACCACACCACCCCAAACAGAATAAAACTTCCCAGGTGCCCCCCTAAGATTGAACTTTATTTTCTCCAGATCTAAATAAATCATAAGGTCTTTAAGCCATAAGGAGGCTTTGGGGCAAAATGGTGACTTCCACTCCAGCAAAATTCTCCTACGTGCTAATAAGGATGCAAAGGCGATACTATCCTTAAATTTTCTCCTTATTTGGGGATCTGATACCGTCCCAAAAATGGCCATTTCTGCACATGGTGTCAGGTTTAAATCCAATGCCTTAGCAAGGTGTTTGAAAATAGTTGTCCAATAGTCCAGCAAATGGGGACAAGACCAAAACATGTGCGTCATGTTTGCAGGTGACATGTGACATCTGAAAAAAAAGCCTTGCCAGTACCGGAAGTAACGTGACGTCACAGGGAGCTAATATTCCTCACAATTCCCCGTTGTTTACAATGGAGCGAGAGAGATTCGGACCGAGAAAGTGACGATTACCCTATTAATTTGAGCGAGGATGAAAGATTCGTAGATGAGGAACGTTACAGTGAAGGACTGGAGAGACAGTGATGGACGTATCTTTTTTCGCTCTGACCGTAACTTAGGTACAAGCTGGCTCATTGGATTCCACACTCTCCTTTTTCTATTGTGGATCACGGATTTGTATTTTAAACCACCTCGGATACTATATCCTCTTGAAAATGAGAGTCGAGCACGCGAAATGGACATTTAAAGTGACTTTTATCTCCACGACAATACATCGGTGACACACTTAGCTACGGAGCTAACGTGATAGCATCGTTCTCAAATGAAGATAGAAACAAAAGAAATAAACCCCTGACTGGAAGGATAGACAGAAGATCAACAATACTATTAAACCATGTACATGTAACTACACGGTTAAAAATTCTCAGCCTGGTAAGGCTTAACAATGCTGTTGCTAACGACGCTAAGGCTAATTTAGCAACTTAGCAACCGGACCTCACAGAACTATGATAAAAACATTAGCGCTCCACCTACGCCAGCCAGCCCTCATCTTCCCATCAACAGCCGTGCTCACCTGCGTTCCAGCGATCGACGGCGCGACGAAGGACTTCATACGTGGGTTTGGCGGCAAGCGTCGGCTAGGCGTAGTAAGTAGTCCTTGTTGTGTTGCTGTAAGTATTGTACTTAGCCGCTAATACACCGATCGATCCCACCTACAACGTTCTTCTTTGCAGCCTCCATTGTTCATTAAACAAATTGCAAAAGATTCACCAACACAGATGTCCACAATACTGTGGAATTTTGTCGAAGAAAACAAGAGGTTTCTGTATCGGGGTCGATGGGGTCCAACCACTTCCGTGGATTTTGTGACGTCACGCGCATAAATCATATCCAAAGGAGTTTTTCAACCGGAAGTGTGGCGGGAATTTAAAAATGTCACTTTATAAGTTAACCCGGCCGTATTGGCATGTGTTGCAATGTTAAGATTTCATCATTGATATATAAACTATCAGACTGCGTGGTCGCTAGTAGTGGCTTTCAGTAGGCCTTTAATATTATATATCCATCCATCCATCTTTTTTCTAGTGCTTGCCTCTTTAGGTTATATTATTATATAATATTAATGATATATTATATATAAGATATTATTATAATCATGAGACAAATGTCAGTCTCCTTAAGGATGACCTTCAAAGATGTTTTGCTTGAAAAACATTTGGGGTGTTTTTGTTTTTATGAGCTTTGTGACAAACTTGAAGTCAGTCTGTTTTCCGGGGTCAAACTTTGGGGTATAATGACAGCACCACCAGGTGGTGTATTTGTCAGTAAAATAATAACACAGTCAAGGTGCATGTTTTGCCAAATGTCCACTCTTGTGTGTGCTGCAGACGTGGTAAAAATCAGGACACTTTATTCTGTTCATTATGTTATCAGTCAGTTTTATATATAAGTATGTTTATGGTAAAGTGTATTGTTTAACTAATGTTATTCCTTTCATCATTTATTCCTTTCTATTCTAAGCATCTACGCACACACACACACACGCATGTACGCACACACACACACACACACACACACACACACACACACACACACATGCATTCTTGCAAGCACGCACGCACACACACACACACACACACACACACACACACACACACACACACACACACACACACACACACACACACACACACACACACACACACACACACACACACACCAACACGTTCAAAGGCATCACATTGTCACCCTGCCTGAGGGATGATTAACACACCAGCAGCACAGACGGTGACTAAACATGAGTCGGGACATCAAACCAACCGGACCTCTGTCCTATTCTATTAAAGTTTCCCTTTGTGTTTGCAAGGAGAAACACAATTTGTCAATGTGGAACTTAAAAGAGAGGTGACTTCACAAGAAATATGATATACTGTGGTAATTAACCAAATAACATAACATTATTACAGTGATTTATGTTGGCAATGAGAAACAAGTCTTTAGTAAGCATCTTTGGTCTTTGTCCTGGAAGGGACTGTGCCTCTCACTAGTGGCTTTAGGTCAAAACTGCACCACATTTCTCATTCCACACTTTCATGCACTCAAAATGTAAAAAAATTATGTACTACAACTTAACCATTTAAACTTCAGTTAGGCTTTCAAGTGAATGAAAGTGTGGAAAGAGAAATGTAGTGATATTTGACTACATAGGTAGGTAGGTAGGTCTTTATTGTCATTGCACAAGTACAACAAACCCGTTCAAGATTAGACAAACAAACAGTGTACAGGGTTACAGAACAGGAACGCTGATGGGTCGCCACAAGGCGCCCCCTGTAAAAGATGGGAAAAAGGTCAACGCTGGGGAAGGATGAGTAAAAAAATACAATCTAGACTGGTCTCCTAAGGGGGCCCAGTCTGGAGTCGGAAAAAACCTCCATAGCAAAGCACATATACATATTACAACATACATCTCAAGATATCTAGCAATAGAGGGGGGGAGTGGGGGCTACGGTGGCAGGCTGCATGTCTTCAGGCGCTGCCCAGCGGTCCATCACCCTTAAGGGATTCGCGTCAAGAGCGTTGGATGGGGGGTGGGGTATGTGTGTGTGTTTGGCGTAGATTTTTTGTGGATGCATGCCTGCCGTGTGTTGTGCAGTCGCTAGTCCAAAGTCAACAATAACTAGGCTGACCATATTCTGAAATCCCAAAAAGAGGACACATATATCCGTGCCAAGGCCAGGACTAGGTGAAAATTTGCCAATGATACTCGAACTTGCTTTATAAATAATATATTTTTTTAAATAAAGCATGTTTTCTCCTCTGTTGACAGCAGTGTTGGCGCTAGGAATTTTCAAAATGGGGTCCCAGGGACCCCATCAAGTCATAAAAATGGGGTCCCACAGTAAATTTTTGGGGTCCCACTTTTTTGTAAGCGTTTTGAAAACAAATGACAAATGTATGCATTATCCTGTTATATCTCACATTCTATATTGTGCTTTGGAAAAAGGATGTCATAAACGTTACTTAATTCATTAAAAAAGATAATACAAAAGAAAACACATTTTTATACATATGTAAATGTATTCAGTTATAAACATTCATTCACTTTCTTCTTTCCTTTATGGATCTAAACTTTACCGCTGCTGGTAGTTTTTTCTATGTTTTTATTTAATAAGTTGTAGGTGTATTTATTTCAGTATAAAAGTGTAAAAAGTGTTTTGCTTGGGTCATGAAATGATGATAATGGTGTGCCAGGACACACATACATACAAATCTCTGGAGTCTACATCAACTTCGGATCTATTCCTAATTTCAAATTTTTATGTTGTTTTTTTTGCTTGTTTGTTTTCCGCCCTTTTTGGTCAAACAAAACTATGTTTTTTTATGGCAAACACACAAAATATGCAAAATCTTACACCAAAAATATTTTTCAAAGTGTAATATTTGATGTGAAGTAATGGGAACCTTGGATAGGTCAATAATTCATAATAACATTGATTTTGATTCAATATTATGTTTTGAGCAATGACAGTTTGAAAGAAGAAAAAAAAACAGCTTTGTTTTATTAGTCAACATTGCAACTTTTTCTAAATTACATTTCACCTTTAAGCTTTTTTATTTCACTTTTGTTATGTTTTAGTATTTTTAGAACGTGCCGTGGGCCTTTAAAACATTAGCTGTGGGCCACATATGGTAAAAAGAAATTTAAAAAAAATTAATAATCTGCGTCCTTTCTGATTTCAATGCGTTAAAAAGACACAATAAGTGTGTTAACGCCAACACTGCTTGACAGTATAACAAAATAAGTCACACTTATATTCTGTAACATTCACAGTTTTGGAAAATAAAGTGCAGAGGTAGAAATATTCAAAATAACCTCTTGGCGTCTGCTATCCAAGTAAGTACTCCTTGTTGTGTTGCTGCAGCCATCCGCTAATACACCGATCCCACCTACAACTTTCTTCTTTGCAATCTCCATTGTTCATTAAACAAATTGCAAAAAATTCACCAACACAGATGTCCAGAATACTGTGGAATTGTTCGATGAAAACAGAGCAGTTTGTATGGTGACACATTGGGTACGAATACTTCCGTTGCCGTCGTGACGTCACGCGCATACGTCATCATACATAGACGTTTCCAAGCGGAAGTTTAGCGGGAAATTTAAAATGTCACTTTATAAGTTAACCCGGCCGTATTGGCATGTGTTGCAATGTTAAGATTTCATCATTGATATATAAACTATCAGACTGCGTGGTCGCTAGTAGTGGCTTTCAGTAGGCCTTTAAAGCGCATGCAGAGCTGCTGGAGATACTTGAAATGCTTTTGCTGCAATATTGTTTTGTGCCTTCAGGAGTTTCTGACATTTTTCCCCACTAAACAGCTTTTAAATATATTCTCAGATGTAGTTTTTTTTTTTAATGTAACTGAAGCTTCACTGTTGTGTCACCTTTGCCACTGAGAAGCTACGAGGATCCCTTCTGACACAGTGGTGAACTTTTGATCCGGGTAAAGCTAGCGCGCAAATGAAAACAGCTGTTTTTGATGAGTAACCGTTTTTTTGTCTTCCAGTCACGCAAACACAAAACCTCACATGTTTTAATCGTGCACTCGAGCAGACGCGAGCCGAATTTGGCGCGTCGTTCACATTTTTAAAGCTTCACATGTTCAAAATATGAATGTTTTATTTAATCATTGGCTTCACTCTGGAGCGAGACGCAGCAAACGTGCAGCTTCTTTCATCCAGAGTCATGTGATCTTTGTTCAACTGAAACTAAAGAAGTTGTGTTTTTTGTGGCATGACAACACAACCTTCCTTTTTTCATTTTTTTCTCTGTTGTGGCTGCTGGTTACAGGAGCTCTGCTCTCGTGTGTATCCTTCTTTTCTGCTTTCGATGTTTCCATCCATCCGTTTTCTACCGCTTGTCCCTCTCGGAGTCGCAGGGGGTGCTGTAGCCTATCTCAGCTCTTATTTTATTGGGTTTGCCATTTGGCTTGGCCACTTTCGGGACTGGGCAAAAAAGAGTGGCACTTCCGTGACATCTGCTTTTTTTTGTTGTTACTTTTGGATCTGCCTGGAGGGGAGCTTTTTGAGCATGGCCATGTTTGCACAAGAGACCAACTGCTAGCTCCCTGCGACACCAGAGTCCGCGTGGAGAGACCGGAGGAGATGCAAAGGAACAGACAGGGCTTCAGGATGCACAAGCTTCATGGAGCTGAATGAGCACGTATCGGATACTTCCATCCCCCTAAACAAATGGTCACTAATTTGTGCGGACTGTACATTGGCCGGGGGTTAGTGGGCAGCCTGGGACTTTCCTGGTTGCTTTGTTGGGCCTGTTTGTCTGCTCTTGAATGGGATTGTGCTGATAATCTTCAATTTCCCCTGGGGGATTATTCAAGTATTTCTGATTCTGTTTCTTTGTAGCTGAGTGTAGAAATGGCGCCGCTGAAGTGGCAGCTGGTTGCATCACCTCTGTGCTATTCTAGTGTCCTATGTCATATGTGTTCTTTGATGTTTCCCTCTTGTTTTCATGAGTATTTACCTATTTGTTTGTGGACTTCATCTGCTCTGCAACCACACAATTTTACCATTGTGGGATGAATAAAGTCTATCCTATCTAATATTATTTTTGCATTGCAAATGTTCTGTTGTGTTAATAATTTTTTTAACAAGGTCTCGCTTTGTTTCTCGCTTCGTTGTTTACAGGTAGACATGAGGGTCAAAATATTGGAGTCCAAGCACCTGGAGGAGAAACTGAAAATGCAGCAGAGACACGATGTAGCTGTTGACAAAGTAAGGACGAAAAAAATGATACAGCTACAAATACAAGCAGAAAACGTTTACATTATTGCTTTGCCATTCATAAAAATGGACGAAGGGCGGTGTGGCTCAGTTAGTAGAGTTAAGGGGTTGCTGGTTTGTATTCTGCTTCCACCATCTCAGTCACGGCCGTTGTGTCTTTGGGCAAGACACTTCACCCACCTCGCTCCCAGTGCCACTCACCAAAAAAATGTGTATGAATGTGAATGACTGATGGTGTTCGGAGAGGACATACGCACAAATTGACATTAACGCCAGTCTACCTCAGGGCAGCTGTGGCTACAAATGTAGCTTACCACCATCATGTGTAAATGTGGAGTGAATGAATGATGGGTTCTATCATCATTTAGAAGGCTTTTGGGGTTTGTTTATTAAACGTTCCTGCATATTAGACTTCAGAATAGAAGACAGTATGCTTTCAATTGTATGTTCAAAGGGTTCTTTGAACAACCTTCAATTAGGGCTGGGCGATATGGACAAAAAAGTATATCTCGATATATTTTTACTTAAACTCGATATTCGATATATATCTCGATATATGTTCCGGTGAACGTATACATATAAAGATATTCAATTTTGAACAAGATTCACTGCAATTGAAGTGAATGACAACTGTACTGTAAACAGTCAACTGTAAACTGTTTAAGTAGCACAGAATTACACAACATAAATAAAATAGAAAAATATTCTTTCTACGTAAAATAAATAACATACATAGCTGTAGAAAATAGTCCAACATGTATTAAACTCGGATAAAAAAATACATTTGCAGGCAGGCACTTTTTAATTGCCAGTCAACGATGTAATGGACTGTCATACACGTACGGTTCTGGTCAGCGCCAAGTAAGTGATTTGACTTCATTGTGCGGCTTTAAGGGGAAGGGCAGGGTCCTCGTGCATAGAGAGATTCATGAGGTTTGATTAAAAGACAAGAGCATTGTACATTCATACATGTACACTACCGTTCAAAAGTTTGGGGTCACCCAAACAATTTTGTGGAATAGCCTTCATTTCTAAGAACAAGAATAGACTGTCCAGTTTCAGATGAAAGTTCTCTTTTTCTGGCCATTTTGAGCGTTTAATTGACCCCACAAATGTGATGCTCCAGAAACTCAATCTGCTCAAAGGAAGGTCAGTTTTGTAGCTTCTGTAACGAGCTAAAGTGTTTTCAGATGTGTGAACGTGATTGCACAAGGGTTTTCTAATCATCAATTAGCCTTCTGAGCCAATGAGCAAACACATTGTACCATTAGAACACTGGAGTGATAGTTGCTGGAAATGGGCCTCTATACACCTACGTAGATATTGCACCAAAAACCAGACATTTGCAGCTAGAATAGTCATTTACCACATTAGCAATGTATAGAGTGTACTTCTTTAAAGTTAAGACTAGTTTAAAGTGATCTTCATTGAAAAATAAGGACATTTTAATGTGACCCCAAACTTTTGAACGGTAGTGTAGTTCTCTCCAAACTAAAGCATCATACGTTAGGTTAGACTCTGCAATGGCCCCGTTTTGTCTTTGGCATAAAAAACCCCTGAGTTTTGAACAAAGGCAGACTTGTGTCTACATGGTCCAAGTGTGGTGATGAGTGTAATCAATTGTAATCAGTTGTCCAGAGATCTTGGTATGTCTTTTTGTTGATGCAATCAAATGTAACTGATTGAATATAGGAAAAATATCATTCTTTCTCTGATCGAAACTACTATGTGTTCCGAAGGACTAATTGAGGTCTGAAAAGGCCTTTCACCGAACATTTGCTAGATCCCACTGTAAAGCACTTTGAGTGTCTTGAAAAGCGCAATGAAAATCTAATCACTTATTGTTGTTATTGTTATTAAATGCATAAGCGGAAATATGGTAGCTGGAAAAGTGGACTTTGCTCATTCTAAGAAATAAATGGCAAAATAAGCTGATTATAAAGCGTATGTAGAGGTAGATACTTATGAGGTAGATACTTATGAACTGTGCCGGTGCTTAAAGGCCTACTGAAATGATTTTTTTTTATTTAAACGGGAATAGCAGATCCATTCTATGTGTCATACTTGATCATTTCGCGATATTGCCATATTTTTGCTGAAAGGATTTAGTAGAGAAAATCGACGATAAAGTTCGCAACTTTTGCTCGCTGATAAAAAAAAGCCTTGCCTGTACCGGAAGTAGCGTGACGTCACAGGAGCTAGTATTCCTCACAATTCCCCGTTGTTTACACCGCAGCGAGAGAGATTCGGACCGAGAAAGTGACGATTACCCCATTAATTTGAGCGAGGATGAAAGATTCGTAGATGAGGAACGTTACAGTGAAGGACTTGAGAGGCAGTGATGGACGTATCTTTTTTCGCTCTGAGCGTAACTTAGGTACAAGCTGGCTCATTGGATTCCACACTCTCTCCTTTTTCTATTGTGGATCACGGATTTGTATTTTAAACCACCTCGGATACTATATCCTCTTGAAAATGAGAGTCGAGCACGCGAAATGGACATTCAGTGCCTTTTATCTCCACGACAATACATCGGCGAAATGCTTTAGCTACGAGCTAACGTGATAGCATCGTGCTTTAACTGCATATAGAAACAAAAAAAATAAACCCCTGACTGGAAGGATAGATAGAAAATCAACAATACTATTACACCATGGACATGTAAATACACGGTTAATGCTTTCCAGGCTGGCGAAGGTTAACAATGCTGTGCTAAGGACGCCATTGAAGCTAACTTAGCAACTGGACCGCACAGAGCTATGCTAAAAACATTAGCTCTCCACCTACGCCAGCCAGCCCTCATCTGCTCATCAACACCCGTGCTCACCTGCGTTCCAGCGATCGGCAGAAGGACGAAGGACTTCACCCGATGCGTTTGGCGGCCCGGAGACGTAGGAAGTCAAGGTGAGGTCGGCGGCTAGCGCGTCTGCTCTCCAACAAAGTCCTCCTGGTTGTGTTGCTGTAGTCCGCTGCTAATACACCGATCCCACCTACAACTGTCTTCTTTGCAGCCTTCATTGTTCATTAAACAAATTGCAAAAGATGTCCAGAATACTGTGGAATTATGAAATGAAAACAGAGCTTTTTGTATAGGATTCTACGGGGTACCATAACTTCCGTTACTCTGACTTCGTCACGCGCATACGTCATCATACCGCGACGTTTCAGCCGGATATTTCCCGGGAAATTTTAAATGTCACTTTATAAGTTAACCCGGCCGTATTGGCATGTGTTGCAATGTTAAGATTTCATCATTGATATATAAACTATCAGACTGCGTGGTCGCTAGTAGTGGCTTTCAGTAGGCCTTTAAACAGTATCCAAACTGTACTTAAAAAATGGAAAACAATGACTCTATATCTTTAAAGAATTTTGTGATATTCAAGTTGAACTGAAGGGGTGTTCACACATTGCCGGTTTGATTGGAGGTTTATGGCGTTTGTCAAACTGCCGAAAACCGTGTCCCGATGATGGCGGTAAGCCTTTTTAAACATGCTTTTAACACCACTTCAGCGCAGATTGGCATGGTATCAAGGATCTTCCAGATCAAACGCGGTGCCTCCGTGTGGCTTCTTGATGAGCCTGTGATTGCTTCTGGTTATAACTTTGCCACCTTTGTACAATTACTGTGTTTATTTCATGAAAGTCTGGGAGAAAAATTGGACTAACTGTATATGGCGGTGTTGACACCCTATTATCACGACTCTTGTGGCGCGAATACGGAAAGGCATTTTGAATACGCCTCATTTCAAAACACCAAAAAATGTACATGTTTATATTTTTGTCGGTTCCCCGCAGTTCATGGCGAATAAGTAACCAATGACCAGCTTGCGTACACACAAAAACCTGTCGTACGCCCCTTTTTCACGGCAAAATGGAGATGTATCAAAACTGACTTTGACAAGGAAATGTGCAGTGCCTCACGGCAACTTCATGGCTGTCTTATGCACATTTGTGCAGGCTGGGGCTACTTTAGCTACACATATACAGTAAGTGATGTTGGGTAACATTTAATGGAAAGAAAGTGCCAACTTTAACTCCTCAGACTAGGGGTGTAACGGTACACACAAATTTCGGTTGGGTACGTACCTCGGTTTAGAGGTCAGGGTTCGGTTCATTTTCGGTACAGTAAGAAAACAACAAAATATACATTTTTGGGTTATTTATTTACCAAATTTGCAAAATCTTCCACCAAAAATATTTTTCTTAGTGGAATATTTGATGTGAAGTAATGGGAACCTCGGATAGGTCAATAATTCATAATAACATTGATTTTGGTTAGGGATGTCCGATAATGGCTTTTTGCCGATATCCGATATGCCGATATTGTCCAACTCTTTAATTACCGATACCGATATCAACCGATACCGATATCATCCGATATATACAGTCGTGGAATTAACGCATTATTATGCCTAATTTGGACAACCAGGTATGGTGAAGATAAGGTACTTTTTAAAAAAATGAATCAAATAAAATAAGATAAATAAATTAAAAACATTTTCTTGAATAAAAAAGAAAGTAAAACAATATAAAAACAGTTACATAGAAACTAGTAATGAATGAAAATGAGTAAAATTAAGTGTTAAAGGTTAGTACTATTAGTGGACCAGCAACACGCACAATCATGTGTGCTTACGGACTGTATCCCTTGCAGACTGTATTGATATATATTGATATATAATGTAGGAAGCAGAATATTAATAACAGAAAGAAACAACCCTTTTGTGTGAATGAGTGTAAATGGGGGAGGGAGGTTTTTTGGGTTGATGCACTAATTGTAAGTGTATCTTGTGTTTTTTATGTGGATTTAATAAAAAAAATAAATAATAAAAAAAAAAAACTGATACTGATAATAAAAAAACCGATACCGATAATTTCCGATATTACATTTTAACGCATTTACGCATTTAACGCACATCTCTAATTTTGATTCAATATTATGTTTTGAGCAATGACAGTTTGAAAGAAAAAAAAAACAGCTTTGTTTTATTAGTCAACATTGCAACTTTTTCTAAATTACATTTAACCTTTAAGCTTTTTTATTTCACTTTTCTTATGTTTTTGTTTATTAAATAGTATTTTTAGAATGTGCCGTGGGCCTTTAAAACATTAGCTGTGGGCCGCAAATGGCCTCCGGAGCACACTTTTGACACCCCTGCTATAGATAATAAAACATTAAAGGCCTACTGAAATGAATTTTTTTTATTTAAACGGGGATAGCAGATCTATTCTATGTGTCATACTTGATCATTTCGCGATATTGCCATATTTTTGCTGAAAGGATTTAGTAGAGAACAACGACGATAAAGATTGCAACTTTTGGTATCTGATAAAAAAAAGGCTTGCCCCTACCGGAAGTAGCGTGACGTAGTCAGTTGAACATATACGCAAAGTTCCATATTGTTTACAATGATGGCCGCATGAAGTGAGAGAGATTCGGACCGAGAAAGCGACAATTTCCCCATTAATTTGAGCGAGGATGAAAGATTTGTGGATGAGTAAAGTGCAAGTGAAGGACTAGTGGGGAGTTGAAGCTATTCAGATAGGTAAGATGCTGTGAGAGCCGGGGGTGACCTGATATTCAGCTGGGAATGACTACAACAGTAAATAAACACAAGACATATATATACTCTATTAGCCACAACACAACCAGGTTTATATTTAATATGCCACAAATTAATCCTGCATAAAAACACCTGCGTGTTTGTTATGCTAGCTCCTAGCTCCTCTGCTAGCTCCTAGCTCCATAGAACACGCCAATACAATTCAAACACCTGATCAACACACACAATCACTCAGCCCAAAAGACCGTTCACCTAACCCAAGGTTCATAAAGCTTATATATTTTTAAAAAGTTACGTACGTGACGCGCACATACGGTCAAGCTCTCAAATGTTTAGCAGCCAAGGCTGCATACTCACGGTACCTGATATTCAGCTGGGAATGACTACAACAGTAAATAAACACAAGACATATATATACTCTATTAGCCACAACACAACCAGGCTTATATTTAATATGCCACAAATTAATCCTGCATAAAAACACCTGCGTGGTTGTTACGCTAGCTCCTAGCTCCTATGCTAGCTCCTAGCTCCATAGAACACGCCAATACAATTCAAACACCTGATCAACACACACAATCACTCAGCCCAAAAGACCGTTCACCTAACCCAAGGTTCATAAAGCTTATATATTTAAAAAAAGTTATGTACATACGCAAAAAAAAGTTGCGCACATACGGTCAAGAGATCAAATGTTTAGAAGCCAAAGCTGCATACTCACAGTAGCACGTCTGCGTCTTTGTCATCCAAATCAAAGTAATCCTGGTAAGAGTCTGTGTTGTCCCAGTTCTCTACAGGCGTCTGTGTATCGAAGTCAAAAGTCCTCCTGGTTAGAGTCTCTGTTATCCGAGTTCTTCCATCTTGACTGCATCTTTCGGGAATGTAAACAAAGAAGCGCCGGCTGTGTACTGTTGTGGCTGACTACGTTCGAAAAATACGTCCATTTCGCACCGACAACTTTCTTCTTTGCTTGCTCAGCTTCCTTCTCCATAATGCAATGAACATGATTGAAACAGATTCACGAACACAGATGTCCAGAATACTGTGGAATTATGAAATGAAAACAGAGCTTTTTCGTATTGGCTTCAATGTGGAAGGCATACCCGTGTTCGCCGGTCTACGTCACGCGCATACGTCATCCTCAGAGGCGTTTCGAACCGGAAGTTTAGCGGCAAATTTAAAATGTCACTTTATAAGTTAACCCGGCCGTATTGGCATGTGTTATAATGTTAAGATTTCATCATTGATGTATAAACTATCAGACTGCGTGGTCGGTAGTAGTGGCTTTCAGTAGGCCTTTAAATGTGATAAATCTATGGATAAAAAGCAGAGCCTGGCGACGCATGCGCGTTTATCATAACTCTCTCGCTCACTCTCTCTGTCTCTGCCCCTCCCTCACCAATGCTGCTGCGAGCATAATTTGTTTTGTTTTTAACCCCTTCTTAACCCTGAACATACATTGAAAATACACACAACCCTAACTCAAAATGCCGGACATTTGAGGCATTTAAGAAACTCCGCCCTGACAGATCCGCAAAAGAGGACATGTCCGGTGAAAAGAGGACGTATGGTCAGTCTATCCTAGCCCGTTAGCGGCATGCTAGCAGAGTTAGCAGGAGTTTCTTAAATGCCTCAAATGTCCGTCATTTTGAGTAAACAATGCACACCGAGGCACAACACACGGCAGTGTTTTGTGCCTCTGTGTGCATTGTTTACGCAACGTGCGTTACGCTACTTAATATGTCCGTGTGGAAACTCGTTCGGTACACTTCCGAACCGAACCGGAACCTCCTTACCGAAACGGTTCAATACAAATACACATACCGTTACACCCCTACCTCAGACTGATTGATGTGCCCATCAGAGACATATAAACAATTACAGAGACCAGAGGGCAGCAAAATACTGCAGAAATAAAGAAAAACACAACTGCAAGAGAGCACAGTACCTTGGCAGCCATCTAGTGTTGTGTCGTTCGCGAACGATTCGTTCGAAAGAACGAATCTTTTGAGTGAACGTACTGAACCCAATCACTTCATGAACTGATTCGTTCCTTTCTCAGTTCAGTTGAGCTCCGCCGCGACCATGCCGGGATGAGTGGAACTGCCGCATTCTGTGACTCACTGAACCCTCGACGTCGGCGAACGACGCAGCCAATGAGAGGGCGGGGGGAGGGACTGAGCGAACGATTCGTTCACCGCGGATTAACGACATGAATCACTCAGTGAACGACAACGCTCTCGCTCTCTGCTCTGCTTGCCCCAATGCCGCGAGTGATTCGCCCCCCGTCGCGGGGATATGTTTCATGCCATTGGCATCCGTTCTCCATTCATTCTCCAAGCTAACGGCTAATGTTGACTCAAGCCACGTGAAAACAAACACACGTCCCCATTATCTCAACACATAAAGTTAAAGAAAATCCGTGCAGGCTGAGCAGCAGCGACGCGAGGGGGAGGGGCGGAGGGTAACGTGTAGGGCAGGCTGTTTTGAGAAGATTTAAAATAAAAATAATAACTGATGTATGTACACATACATAGGCTATTATTTACACAGTTATTGTAACAAAATACATTTCTCCTTGGGGATCAATTCTGATTCATATTATTATTATTATTATTATTATCTATTCTACTGCAACTGTTGTTGTTGTTGTTGTTTAGTAGCTATCATCATCATTATAATTGATTTGCAATTAAACTGTACTGCTGCTGCAGAAGTGATTCGGTACACGTACTGAACTGCAGTTGTCAGTCACTGATTCTAGTGATCCGTACTGTCAAAAGAACTGCAGAAGAGATTCGGTACACGTACTGAACTGCGGCCACAGTGTGGCGTTGTCAGTCACTGATTCTAGTGATCCGTACTGTCAAAAGAACTGCAGAAGAGATTCGGTACACGTACTGAACTGTGGCCACAGTGTGGCGTTGTCAGTCACTGATTCTAGTGATTCGTACTGTCAAAAGAACTGCAGAAGTGATTCGGTGAACAAATTTTTTGAACGAATCAATTTAAGGAACTGATTCTAGCGATTCAGTACAGTCAAAAGAACTGCCGATCCCATCACTACAGCCATCTGCAGTGCCATCTTGAATTTAAAGCAAAACAAACATTTTTTATTCTATTGAACCAAGAGTTATTTGGGTTTTTACACCGCTGCCACAAGGGCCAACTGGACTGTCACGTCTGCAAACTTGCCTCTTGACAACTACTGCATTACACAGCCCATCATTGCTTGTTATCTCCATTTGCTGGCTAATGAAAAGAAAGTCCATGCTGCAAACAATCTTTTCTTCAAAGCCTTGAAAAATGGTTCATTTCATAAGAAGTGCCCATCAGATAGGCTGCAGAACAAGCACCTGGTATCTGTCAGGTCTGATGTATGACTTTCTTCTGCTGCGACAGAAGCTTTTAATAAAACAGGGGGGGGGGGGGCGAAGCACAGCAATTTTCACTCTGCTCTAAGATGCCCAATACTTTGTGTTTGACGAGACAGAATGACAGCCAGCTTCTCCCTCCCTCTCTTTAATTAAACACAGATGGTGAGTTATGTCCAATTTAATTTCCTCTGTATTTGACTTCGTCTTCCATCTGATGGCTTCAAAGAGAAGTGATTTAGGGGCGCATACTGACGAGCCTCATGGAAGGTTTCACTTTAATTAGCCCTATTTGAGTGAGGTAAAGCAGCAGTGTCCATGAAAACATTTCCTGGAAAAAAAATTCCCATATTTTGAAATGTAAATGTTGACATTTTCCCCCCTTTTCCAATTTAAAAAGGATTAATTGTGTGCCGTACTTTGTGTAGTTTTGTACTGTATGGCTGATACATCTTAGTTGGAATCTGTCTTTTTTTGTGCGTTTCCACTGCAAAGAGAGCATATTCCTACTGTACAATTTCTAGAACAGTTTTCATCCCTAGTTCTTCTTTCTTTCTTTCTTTCTTTCTTTCTTTCTTTCTTTCTTTCTTTCTTTCTTTCTTTTAGTTTATTTCGAACATGAACACATTTACATCATAATACATCACACAATTTCATATAATTTCATTTACATCATGCCCGAAAAGGAGTAGGAAGAAGCAAAGCTTATTTAATCCTACCCCTTTCCCACTTCAAAGCATTTACAATTATATAAAATCATTTACTGACCTTTTTATATAATAAAATAACATCTATGAATTAGTATATACAACAGTTTGTAATATGTAATTAATTAATTCAGTCATTATTAACATACTGAGATGAAGAATATTTTCAATAAGGTTGGAAGTTTTTCTCATAATTCTTCTTCTTTGTACTTTGTAAGCACTATTAATTTAAACAACTTCTTAAACTGGATCATGTCAGTACAATTTTTAACTTCTTTAATCCATTCCATAATTTAATTCCACATACTGTTATGCTAAAAGTTTTAAGTGTTGTACGTGCATATAAATGTTTTAAATTATTTTTTCCTCTAAGGTTATATTTCTCCTCTTTAGTTGAGAAGAAATGTTGTACATTCTTTGGTAGCGGGTTATAAATGGCTTTGTACATCATTTTAGCTGTTTGCAATTTTACCAAATCACCAAACTTTAATATTTTTGACTTAATAAATAAAGGGTTTGTATGTTCTCTATATCCAACATTATGTATTATTCTAACTGATCTTTTTTGTAACATGGTTAACGAATGTAGCGCACATTTGTAGTTATTTCCCCATATTTCTGCACAATAAGTCAGATATGGTAACACTAGTGAGCAGTAGAGAATATGAAGTGATTTTTGGCCCAGGACGTGTTTTGTTTTATTCATTATTGAAATGTTTTTTGCTACCTTATGTTGTATGTTTTGTATATGAGATTTCCAGTTCATTTTATCATCTATTAATACTCCCAAAAATCTGGTTTCTTTTACCCTTTCGATGTCTACTCCGTCTATTTGTATTTGCGTATGATGCTCTTTCCTACTATTACCAAATAGCATTATTTCAGTCTTACTGAGATTCAAAGATAGTCTGTTTTTGTCAAACCATCTTTTTAATGTGTTCATTTCTTCTGTTATTATTTGTATTATCTTCTGTGTGTTCTCTCCTGAACAAAAAGCAGTTGTATCATCTGCAAATAAAACTAACTTTAAGTCCTTTGTAACTTTACAAATGTCGTTTATATAAAGATTAAACAATTTTGGTCCCAGTATTGATCCCTGCGGCACACCACAGGATATATCTAGCCGTGTGGCATAAACCGTGGCCACACTGGATCCCTGCACAGAAGCAGCAGTAACAGGGAAAACAATAGCCACCCTAAAAGCTGTCATTTCCTAACATCCCGTGCACTCTCCTTGCAGGACCAGGCACTGTGCAGTCACATTTACAGTAGAGATGTCCGATAACATCGGTCTGCCGATATTATCGGCCGATAAATGCGTTAAAATGTAATATCGGAAATTATCGGTATCGTTTTTTTTTTATTATCAGTATCGTTTTTTTTGTTTTTTTTTTATTAAATCCACATAAAAAACACAAGATACACTTACAATTAGTGCACCAACCCAAAAAACCTCCCTCCCCCATTTACACTCATTCACACTCATTCACATAAAAGGGTTGTTTCCTTCTGTTATTAATATTCTGGTTCCTACATTATATATCAATATATATCAATACAGTCTGCAAGGGATACAGTCCGTAAGCACACATGGTTGTGCGTGCTGCTGGTCCACTAATAGTACTAACCTTTAACAGTTAATTTTACAAATTTTCATTAATTACTAGTTTCTATGTAACTGTTTTTATATTGTTTTAATTTCTTTTTTATTCAAGAAAATGTTTTTAATTTATTTATCTTATTTTATTTGATTCGTTTTTTAAAAAAGTACCTTATCTTCACCATACCTGGTTGTCCAAATTAGGCATTAGGTTAATTCCACGACTGTATATATCGGTTGATATCGGTATCGGTAATTAAAGAGTTGGACAATATCGGCATATCGGATATCGGCAAAAAGCCATTATCGGACATCCCTAATTTACAGTCCTGGTCAAAAGTGTACGTACACTTGTAAAGAACATCATGTCATGGCTGTCTTGAGTTTCCAATCATTTCTACAACTCTTATTTTTTTGTGATGTAGTGATTGGAGCACATACTTGTTGCTCACAAAAAACATTCATGAAGTTTGCTTCTTTTATGAATTTATTATGGGTCCCCTGAAAATTTGACCAAATGTCCCTTGGCAAGTTTCACTGCAATAAGGCGCTTTTGGTAGCCATCCACAAGCTTCTGCTGGAATTTTTGACCACTCCTCTTGACAAAATTAATGCAGTTCAGCTAAATTTCATGGTTTTCTGACATGGACTTGTTTCCTCAGCATTGTCCACACGTTTAAGTCAGGACTTTGGGAAGGCCATTCCAAAACCTTCATTCTAGCCTGATTTAGCCATTCCTTTACTACTTTTGACGTGTGTTTGGGGTCATTGTCCTGTTGGAACACCCAACTGCGCCCAAGACCCAACCTCCGAGCTGATGATTTTAGCTTGTCCCGAAGAATTTGGAGGTAATCCTCCTTTTTCATTGTCCCATTTACTCTCTGTAAAGCACCAGTTCATGGTTCAAAACAGGTCCAGAGCATAATACTACCACCACCATGCTTGACGGTAGGAATGGTGTTCCTGGGATTAAAGGCCTCACCTTTTCTCCTCCAAACATATTGCTGGGTATTGTGGCCAAACAACTCATTTTTTGTTTCATCTGACCACAGAACTTTCCTCCAGAAGGTCTTATCTTTGTCCTTGTGATGTCAGATGAAACAAACATTTGGCTGTTTGATATTTTCACTGCATGGGATTATCAAATAGGAAAAAAATGGGGTACTCCTAAATGTGTTATTTCTGCTTTTTTCAGCCATACAATTGTTAGTCTGTGTTAATACTTATTTTCATATTAAAAAACAGGTCTTCACAGTTTTGATTCTTTTGAACCAAGATCTGTCGTTTGTATTTTCACACCGCTGCTTCAAACCTCTAGGGTCTAATGTACTAATTACACACAGATGTCCGGCATCATGTAAATGTAGTTAGCAGCGTCTCTGCACAGATGCTGTGTTCAGGTGCCATTTTACTCATTTACACCGCAGCCACCTAAGGAATGTACTCGACGACCGCGACCACTTCATGGCTTCACAATAGTTATGGAGTACAAAACTAGCAGTGTTTCCCATAAACTGCCAAGATACCTGTGGCGGTGGGGGCGTGGCTATGGGCGTGGTCACCATGACATCATCGAGTAATTTGCATAATTTACTACAATGATATGACTTTCTCTAAAAAGGCTAAAAAAATGTATACTTACTAATTAATAATAACAGTTTTGTTTTAAACGTCCATCCATCCATCCATCCATTTTACAATATAGTCACAACACTTTATGTACATATTTATATACAGATTTGAACAATAAGTTATTCACTGAAATATATTTATTAATTGTGGTTCTTACAAAAAATATATCTTATAAAAATATAAAAGCTAAAATGTCTCTTAAAGCTCTGCCCCTTTAATTAGTGCATACTAAATAATTTAACTTTAGCCTACTACTACAACCATATTATTTACCAGCAACATAAAGTGAAACAGAGGCAGAGGTGTCCTGCCACAGTCAGTAACAAATAAACAGAAAACAGTAGTGGTGGTCGATAGACACAAAGCTTCATCAAACATCTGATCCACTGAACAAAGAGCTCCAAAAATCTTGATCCTACACTTCTCTTTTGTAAAGTAAATCTGAACAGCCGATATGGGCATCTACATCAACTATATGATTTGCCTGAGAAGCTGGACAGGACAGACAAAACATTTTTTTGTGGCGGCCTTAATTCTTTCGTGGCGGGCCGCGACAAATAAATGAATGTGTGGGAAACACTGACTAGACGTTGAGTAATCGCTAGATATACATAGTGGACAATAACTAGTAATAGTCTGCTTTGCCAGTCCAAATGTATTCGCTGTTTTTCGTAGTCTGTCGTTGTCTCTCCTTCGACAAATGGACAAAAGTTTTTCACTAAGTAGAATCACAGCTGACCTGGACATTGGAAAGTTCTCTTGCCGTTCAGCTGGCACAACACACTCGTTGACAAACATATCCCACCAGGCTGCCCTTCTTCCAGGCCTTATCCAAAACCGTCGCTCAACCGTCTATGTTGCCGTCTGAGATGTGTTGTATCCCAAATAGCTGCGATCGCACGTTTGCTTCTCTTAAAGGTATTCACGTGTGATTTCCACACGGGCATGTCTGGATGACTCGCCTCCATCTTCCTGACGTCACTTCCTGTGTGGGGCGCGGTCTTTTTGGCGTCACTTCCTCTTCAAACTCAGTTTGTAAACGATCAATGAGTCCATACAAAGCTAAGAGCCGGAGATTCAACAAATAGACGGCGCACTTACCTGTGTAAACAATTGTCTGAGGAGGGGGACCTTAAACGCTGATTTAGTGTGGCTGAAACGAGGCTTAGGCTGAATAATTATTCGTTTAAGGGGTTATCCGGCTTAGTGTAGACATAGCCTAAGTTGAGCTGTTATTGATTGTTTTGTTGAACAATCGTGGTAAAGTATTGTACCATATGTCCCGGCAAGAAATCTGCGTTCAAAGGACTCCAACTTATTAGTGATTCCCAGAGCCCCAAAAAAGTATGCGGGCTATAGAGCGTTTTCTATCCGGGCTCCAGTACTCTGGAATGCCCTCCCGGTAACAGTTAGAGATGCTACCTCAGTAGAAGCATTTAAGTCTCATCTTAAAACTCATTTGTATACTCTAGCCTTTAAATAGACCCCCCTTTTAGACCAGTTGATCTGCCGTTTCTTTTCTGCTCTGCCCCCCTCTCCTTCGTGGAGGGAGGGGCACAGTTTCGGTGGCCACGGATGAAGCGCTGGCTGTCCAAAGTCGGGACCCGGGGTGGACCGCTCGTCTGTGCATTGGTTTGGGACATCTCTGCGCTGCTGACATGTCTCTGCTCGGAATGGTCTCCTGCTGGCCCCACTATGGACTGGACTCTCACTATTATGTTAGATCCACTATGGACTGGACTCTCACTATTATGTTAGATCCACTATGGACTGGACTCTCACACTATTATGTTAGATCCACTATGGACTGGACTCTCACTATTATGTTAGATCCACTATGGACTGGACTCTCACTATTATGTTAGATCCACTATGGATTGGACTCTCACACTATTATGTTAGATCCACTATGGACTGGACTCTCACACTATTATGCTAGATCCACTATGGACTGGACTCTCACACTATTATGTTAGATCCACTACAGACTGGACTCTCACACTATTATGTTAGATCCACTATGGACTGGACTCTCACACTATTATGTTAGATCCACTATGGACTGGACTCTCACTATTATGTTAGATCCACTATGGACTGGACTCTCACTATTATGTTAGATCCACTATGGACTGGACTCTCACACTATTATGTTAGATCCACTATGGACTGGACTCTCACACTATTATGTTAGATCCACTATGGACTGGACTCTCACTATTATGTTAGATCCACTATGGACTGGACTCTCACTATTATGTTAGATCCACTATGGACTGGACTCTCACTATTATGTTAGATCCACTACGGACTGGACTCTCACACTATTATGTTAGATCCACTATGGACTGGACTCTCACACTATTATGTTAGATCCACTACGGACTGGACTCTCACTATTATGTTAGATCCACTATGGACTGGACTCTCACTATTATGTTAGATCCACTATGGACTGGACTCTCACTATTATGTTAGATCCACTACGGACTGGACTCTCACACTATTATGTTAAATCCACTATGGACTGGACTCCCACTATTATGTTAGATGCACTATGGACTGGACTCTCACTATTATGTTAGATCCACTATGGACTGGAGTCTCACACTATTATGTTAGATCCACTATGGACTGGACTCTCACTATTATGTTAGATCCACTATGGACTGGACTCTCACACTATTATGTTAGATCCACTATGGACTGGACTCTCACTATTATGTTAGATCCACTATGGACTGGACTCTCACTAATATGTTAGATCCACTACGGACTGGACTCTCACACTATTATGTTAAATCCACTATGGACTGGACTGTCACTATTATGTTAGATCCACTATGGACTGGACTCTCACACTATTATGTTAGATCCACTATGGATTGGACTCTCACTATTATGTTAGATCCACTATGGACTGGACTCTCACTATTATGTTAGATCCACTATGGACTGGACTCTCACTATTATGTTAGATCCACTATGGACTGGACTCTCACTATTATGTTAGATCCACTATGGACTGGACTCTCACTATTATGTTAGATCCACTATGGACTGGACTCTCACACTATTATGTTAGATCCACTATGGACTGGACTCTCACACTATTATGTTAGATCCACTATGGACTGGACTCTCACACTATTATGTTAGATCCACTATGGACTGGACTCTCACACTATTATGTTAGATCCACTATGGACTGGACTCTCACACTATTATGTTAGATCCACTATGGACTGGACTCTCACAATATTATCCACTCGACGTCCATTGCACCGATCGCCCAGGGGGGGTTCCCACATCTGCGGTACCCTCCAAGGTTTCTCATTGTCCCATTGGGTTGAGTTTTTCCTTGCCCTGTTGTGGGATCCGAGCCGAGGATGTCGTTGTGGCTTGTGCAGCCCTTTGAGACACTCGTGATTTAGGGCTATATAAGTAAACATTGATTGATAAAGTACTAAAAAAAAACCATACAATGCCAGGGAGAATACATTGTGGTTGTCTATAACTGTACTGTATATTCATCCATTTTCACTTCCTATATTCACAAGTTCCAATACTCATATCAGTATATTGTATATTAACCTTTGTGTTTACTCCAAACCAGATTCTGGACCGAAAGAATGTGGAGATTGAAGAGTTGACAACTCTATTTCGGGCTCAGCAGAAGGAATCCGAGGAGATGATCCACAAACTGGAGAGGAAAGGTGAGAGGTCACGCAGAGTTTCAGCGTTCACTGCAGAGAATGTTTATAGTAATGTCTAAGAACACTCTCCATGAACCTCCCTCAAAAGATACAACTTGGTGCACTGGGACGTTCTCCAGCTGGGGTGCTCACTCAAAAAAGTCTAGCTTTTCAGTGTTCTGTTTTCTGCTAAGGTGTTTCTCTTTGAAGGGCAACTGCAATTTTTTAAAATTTTTATTCTGCCTATCGTTCACAATCCTTACGAGAGACGAGAAGACAAAAGGTTTATTTTTTTTGCATTCTATTTTGTAAGAATCGGCTCGTTGTAGGTGACTAACAATGCAGCTAATGGGCGCAGTCAATTCAAACTCTAAATCACTTTAAAAATGCCAACACTACTTCATTTACGTTTTTCTGGCGTACTAACACATCGGATTGCTACGGTATTTACCGTAAGCTAACTACGGCAAGAGATAACCGAGCTTCTATGTCAGCACACTGCAAAAAGTCAGTGTTCAAAAACAAGAAAAAAAATTTGGGGTATTTTACTTGAACTATGCAAAATTATCTGCCAATAGAACAAGAAGATTTGGCTTGTCAAGACTTTCCAAAACAAGTAAAATTAGCTAACCTTAATGAACCCAAAAATACCTTAAAATAAGTATTAGGGATGTCCGAGAATGGCTTTTTGCCGATATCCGATATGCCGATATTGTCCAACTCTTTAATTACCGATACCGATATCAACTGATACCGATATCAACCGATATATACAGTCGTGGAATTAACACATTATTATGCCTAATTTGGACAACCAGGTATGGTGAAGATAAGGTACTTTTAAAAAAAATTAGTAAAATAAGATAAATAAATTAAAAACATTTTCTTGAATAAAAAAGAAAGTACAACAATATAAAACAGTTACATAGAAACTAGTAATGAATGAAAATTAGTAAAATGAACTGTTAAAGGTTAGTACTATTAGTGGAGCAGCAGCACGCACAATCATGTGTTACGGACCTTGCAGACTGTATTGATATATATTGATATATAATGTAGGAAGCAGAATATTAATAACAGAAAGAAACAACCCTTTTGTGTGAATGAGTGTAAATGGGGGAGGGAGGTTTTTTGGGTTGGTGCACTAATTGTAAGTGTATCTTGTGTTTTTTATGTGGATTTAATAAAAAAAAAAACCAAAAAAACGATACTGATAATAAAAAAACCGATACCGATAATTTCCGATATTACATTTTAACGCATTTATCGGCCGATAATATCGGCAGACCGATATTATCGGACATCTCTAATAAGTATATTCTCACTAATAACAAGTGCACTTTTCTTGATAGAAAAAACAAATATGAGAACTTTTTTCTCAATATGTTGAAAGATATTCTTAAATGAAGTAAATGCTAGTGCCGTTATCTTGACATAATGATATGCGCCCGGCATTACATTTCTTGAAACCAGCAAACATACACTAAAAACTAGTTTATTATTTTTTAATGGAAAGGTAACAAGGCTTGTTACTCTCGGGGTCTACTAGCCGCTCAGGCAAATCATATTATCTAAAAATGCATTTTTCCATCGATAACATGACATCATCGCGCCAAGTGCGTGCTCTTTCAGTCAATTAGTGCGTGAGGAATATATATATATATATATATATATATATGTATATATATATATATATATATATATATATATATATATATATATATATATATATATATATATATATATATATATATATATATATATATATATATATATATATATATATATATATATACACTACCATTTGGGGTCACCCAAACAATTTTGTGGAATAGCCTTCATTTCTAAGAACAAGAATAGACTGTCGAGTTTCAGATGAAAGTTCTCTTTTTCTGGCCGTTTTGAGCGTTTAATTGACCCCACAAATGTGATGCTCCAGAAACTCAATCTGCTCAAAGGAAGGTCAGTTTTGTAGCTTCTATAACGAGCTAAACTGTTTTCAGATGTGTGAACATGATTGCACAAGGGTTTTCTAATCATCAATTAGCCTTCTGAGCCAATGAGCAAACACATTGTACCATTAGAACACTGGAGTGATAGTTGCTGGAAATGGGCCTCTATACACCTATGCAGATATTGCACCAAAAACCAGACATTTGCAGCTAGAATAGTCATTTACCACATTAGCAATGTATAGAGTGTATTTCTTTAAAGTTAAGACCAGTTTAAAGTTATCTTCATTGAAAAGTACAGTGCTTTTCCTTCAAAAATAAGGACATTTACATGTGACCCCAAACTTTTGAACGGTAGTGTATATATATATATATATATATATATATATATATATATATATATATATATATATATATATATATATTAGGGATGTCCGATAATGGCTTTTTGCCGATATTCCGATATTGTCCAACTCTTTAATTACCATACCGATATCAACCGATATATGCAGTCGTGGAATTAACACATTATTATGCCTAATTTGGACAACCAGGTATGGTGAAGATAAGGTACTTTTTAAAAAAATTAGTAAAATAAGATAAATAAATTAAAAACATTTTCTTGAATAAAAAAGAAAGTACAACAATATAAAAACAGTTACATAGAAACTAGTAATGAATGAAAATGAGTAAAATTAACTGTTAAAGGTTAGTACTATTAGTGGAGCAGCAGCACGCACAATCATGTGTGCTTACGGACTGTATCCCTTGCAGACTGTATTGATATATATTGATATATAATGTAGGAAGCAGAATATTAATAACAGAAAGAAACAACCCTTTTGTGTGAATGAGTGTAAATGGGGGAGGGAGGTTTTTTGGGTTGGTGCACTAATTGTAAGTGTATCTTGGGTTTTTTATGTGGATTTAATTAAAAAAACAAAAAAAACCGATACCGATAATAAAAAAAACGATACCGATAATTTCCGATATTACATTTTAACGCATATATCGGCCGATAATATCGGCCTGCCGATATGATCGGCATATCTCTAATATATATATATATATATACATACAGTATATATATACAGCCCGGCCCCCAGCCAAATCTTTTTTTATTGTAATTTTGAAGAATTTACCTGAATGTGCATGAACTTTTTCTGTTCAAAATAGTTTGAAATGTCACATGTTAAATGCTTAAATATTAACTGTCCTTTTACTGTACTGTGCCAACTGTACTACTATATGAGTACGTGTTATCTCTTGTTTCATTGAAGAAAAAAACAGCAGAGTCCATTTGGCTGTCGTCTGTTTTAATTATGAGACACAATTGTGTCAAAGTCATGATTTTTTTGTTCATTCTTGAAATAAGAAATGATGACTTTAAAAAAGTAGTTTTATACTTGTGAGTGTTGATGACACAGCTTTGCAACACTTGATATTCTAGTTTCAAGCATGTTTTACTCAATATAGCTCATAACATCTCAGCAACAAGCTGTAATATCTTACTGACATCATTTAGGACCAAAACCCTTAAAACAAGTAAAACACTAACATAAAATCTGCTTAGTGAGAAGAATTATCTTATCAGACAGAAAATAAGCAAATATCACCCTTATTTGAGATATTTCATCTTACTTAGACTTCAGTTTCTGCAGTTCACCAAAATTGCTTTTGAGTTTGTAATGCACAACACAATGTGATAAGACACCAATCTATACTGGCTGAAAAACATGAACAATCATATTGCAGTATCCGTCAAGTATTAGCCCACATTTCATGTTTCGTTTGTACACAGCTAGCTCGATAGCGTATGTACTGTAGTTGTAATAACACGCACGGCGGGTATCATGATCAATATTTTCGTGACCCACTCAAAGGCCAGTTGTCTCTTTGGTCCAGCCGGCTTGGGATGTTTTTTTTCCTGTTTATTATGTGTAAGCACTCCATTTATGTCAAAATAGCATTGCTCCAAGTTCCTCGTTCACAGCGACAAAGTCACGCCGACCTCACTCTCTCGGGTTTCAGTCTTCGCCAACGTTTCACACTTCCTCCATGCTCGTTACTACAAGCAACAGTTCATTCTCCGTATATTCAGCTTCAAAAAAAGATAAGGTTGTGAATCCCCAAAAATAGTAGTTTTCATTGTATATTACCAAGTCTGCCATGATTAGAACACACTCGCATTTGTTTCCGAAAGTAGGAACACACATTTCAAAACACACCTGTTCCTGAGTGTTGATTGATTGATTGATTGAAACTTTTATCAGTAGATTGCACAGTACAGTACATATTTCGTACAATTGACCACTAAATGGTAACACGCCAATAAGTTTTTCAACTTGTTTAAAGGCCTACTGAAAGCCACTACTAGCGACCACGCAGTCTGATAGTTTATATATCAATGATGAAATCTTAACATTGCAACACATGCCAATACGGCCGGGTTAACTTATAAAGTGACATTTTAAACTTCCCGGGGAACTTCCGCTTGAAAACGTCGCGGTATGATGACGTATGCGCGTGACGTCACGAGGGCAAGGGAAGTGTTTGGACCCAATTCAAATACCTCTGTTTTCTTCGACAAAATTCCACAGTATTCTGGACATCTGTGTTGGTGAATCTTTTGCAATTTGTTTAATGGACAATGGAGACTGCAAAGAAGAAAGTTGTAGGTGCGATCGGTGTATTAGCGGCTGGCTGCAGCAACACCAACACCAGGAGGTTGTGTTGTGTTTTGAGCAGGATAGCAGACGCACTACGGTGAGTACAGCTTTGGCTTCCAAACATTTGATCGCTTGCCCGTACGTGCGTGTCGATATGTGCATGTCACGTACGTAACTTTGGGGAAATATATGTTTCTTGCCGACTCTGATGGCGGCCGGGGTGTCGTCAAAAGCGTACAACGCCCGCCGCTGCATCTAAGTTAGCTTCTATTTTTTTAGCTTCGCCAAGCTGAAAATTATTAACCGTGTATTTACATGTTCATGGTTTAATAGTATTGTTGATCTTCTGTCTATCCTTCCAGTCAGGGTTTTTTTTAAATTTAGTTTCTAGCTGCATTTGAGACTGATGCTATCACGTTGGCTACGTAGCTAGGTTAGCTTCTATTTTTTTAGCTTCGCCAAGCTGAAAATTATTAACCGTGTATTTACATGTTCATGGTTTAATAGTATTGTTGATCTTCTGTCTATCCTTCCAGTCAGGGTTTTTTAAAATTTTGTTTCTATCTGCATTTGAGCCTGCTATCACGTTAGCTCTGTAGTTAAGTTAGCTTCTATTTTTTTAGCTTCGCAAAGCTGAAAATTATTAACCGTGTATTTACATGTTCAGTCACTGTGAATGTCCATTTCGCGTTCTTGACTCTCATTTTCAAGAGGATTTAGTATCTGAGGTGGTTTAAAATACAAATCCGGGATCCACAATAGAAAAAGGAGAGTGTGTGGAATCCAATGAGCCAGCTTGTACCTAAGTTACGGTCAGAGCGAAAAAAGATACGTCCATCACTGCCTCTCTAGTCCTTCACTGTAACGTTCCTCATCCACAAATCTTTCATCCTGGCTCAAATTAATGGGGAAATCGTCGCTTTCTCGGTCCGAATGTCTCTCGCTACATTGTAAACAAAGCGGAATTGTGAGGAATCCTTTGTCTTGTGACGTCACGCTACTTCCGGTAGGGGCAAGGGTTGTTTTTATCAGATACCAAAAGTTGCGATCTTCATCATCGTTGTTCTATACTAAATCCTTTCAGCAAAAATATGGCAATATTGCGAAATGATCAAGTATGACACATAGAATGGATCTGCTATTCCCGTTTAAATAAAACAATTTCATTTCAGTAGGCCTTTAAGTAGGGGTCCACGTTAATCAATTTATGTTCACTGTAAATTTGATCTATTTTTGTTGTTGTTTTTATCCAATTGATGTTATTTTGTTTTTGTGCAGTGCTGTTGAGTGCAGAGAAAGGCGCATTATACTTTAAATGTATTATTGCTCAAAAAGGTTCATTATGTCTTTTTATTTAAAATATTCTTGTAATCAGACAATATTTTCGGTATATTAGACGGAATTTTTACCCCGCCTCTTGATGGTTTATGGAGGAGGGAGTCCCATGTAACCATCAATCCCGATTAATGGTTTCTTTGGGCCGCTTCCTTAGTTCGATCGCCTCTATCGTTTGAACTTGTTACTTTCTGTGCCGATGATTTTGCCGTTGTCCCGGTCCATGATGTGGTTATTTATTTTGCAATGATCTGAAATGACTGATTTTAAGATTTCCTGTTCGGATTTTTGTTTTAGGCTTCTTGTAAACCTTCCAGTTGTCTCTTTTTGTGTTGAATGTCCTCCCTGTTTCTCCCATGTATGATTTTTTTCATGATTCACAAGGGATTTCGTAGATGACATTGCTTTTCTTGTCTTGTTCTATTTTGTCTTTTGGATGTACAAGTAACTGTCTTGTTTTTGTGTGCGGTTTAGCTGTTGTGTTTATTTTGTGTTTTTTCATGACCTTCTGTATTGGTTCAGTTATTCCCCTAATGTATGGTAAGGTTATGACCTCTTTGTTCTTTATTTCAGGTTTTACTTTGTTCTCTTTTCCTTGTTTTTTACTTGTTGTTCCCCTTTTTTGATGGCCCAGGTCAGATATTGGCAGTTTTTGAGTCCATTTTTGATGTGTTTCTCTTTTTTTGTCTGTTTTCTTCTTCTGTTATGATGTTGGCCCGTTCATAGAGTGTTCTCACGACTGATGGTTGGTGTGCCGTGGGATGTTCGGAGGTCCAGAGTAGATATTGGTCGGTGTGCGTCGGTTTTAGAAGAACAGTAATGTTTTGACTGCCGTCATCTTTGCGGTGGATTTTCGGTTATGGTCCCGTTAATTTCCTTTTCATGTGTGAATTTGATGTTTCCAGTCTTGTCAATACTGTTGAGGTGGTCTGTAAGAGCATGTGTGTGTCCCACTTTTATTTTCTCCAGAATGACATCCACGTACCTTCTCCAGAAGGTGGGTCTGCAGTGTATGGGTCAGGGGTCACCAACCTTTTTGAAAGCAAGAGCTACTTCTTGGGTACTGATTAATGCGAAGGGCTACCAGTTTGATACACACTTAAATCAATTGCCAGAAATAGCCAATTTGCTCAATTGACCTTTAACTCTATGTTATTATTAATAATTAATGATATTTACACTTAATTGAACGGTTTAAAAGAGGAGGAAACACGAAAAAAATGACAATTAAATTTTGAAACATAGTTTATCTTCAATTGCGACTCTTTAAAATTCAACCGAAAAAAAGTAGAGAAAAACTTTTAAAAAAGAAATTATGGAACATCATTAGTAATTTTTCCTGATTAAGATTAATTTTAGAATTTTGATGACATGTTTTAAATAGGTTAAAATCCAATCTACACTTTGTTAGAATATATAAAAAATTGGACCAAGCTATATTTCTAACAAAGACAAATCATTATTTCTTCTAGATTTTCCAGAACAAACATTTTAAAATAAATCCAAAAGACTTTGAAATAAGATTTACATTTGATTCTACAGATTTTCTAGATTTGCCAGAATAATTTTTTTGAATTTTAATCATAATACGTTTGAAGAAATATTTCACAAATATTCTTCGTCGAAAAAACAGAAGCTAAAATGAAGAATTACATTAAAATGTATATATTATTCTTTACAATAAAAAAAAAAAAAAATTACTTGAACATTGATTTAAATTGTCAGGAAAGAAAAGGAAGGAATTTAAAAGGTAAAAAGGTATATGTGTTTAAAAATCCTAAAATCATTTTTAAGGTTGTATTTTTTCTTTAAAATTGTCTTTCTGAAAGTTATAAGAAGCAAAGTAAAAAAATTAATGAATTTATTTAAACAAGTGAAGACCAAGTCTTTAAAATATTTTCTTGGATTTTCAAATTGTATTTGAGTTTTGTCTCTCTTAGAATTAAAAATGTTGGGCAAAGCGAGACCAGCTTGCTAGTAAATAAATAAAATTAAAAAAATAGAGGCAGCTCACTGGTAAGTGCTGCTATTTGAGCTATTTTTAGAACAGGCCGGCGGGCTACTCATCTGGTCCTTACGGGCTACCTGGTGCCCGCGGGTACCGCGTTGGTGATCCCTGGTATGGGTGCTGTGTTGATGGCGGTGGTTTCTAGTTTTATTGGGTTGAGATCTCGTGCGCGTTGTTTTGAATTTTAGCAGTGGTATTCTGAGAGACCAAGGAGAGGTTTTATTATTTCAAAGAGCGCTTTTGATAAATGATATGTAACGGAACCTATACTGTCAACTATTGGGCGTAGTGGGGTATCTTTTTTGTGAATCTTGGGGGAACCGTATATTCTTGGGGTGATATTTGCTGTGGGTATTAAAAGTTCATATTGATCTTGTTATTTTTTTTATTTTTGACTAATTGTTTGAGGAGAGTCTTGAGCATTTTTTTTATTTTCTTCTGTGGGATCTTTTTTCTTATCTTTCAGCATGGTTTCCATTTGTTTTTCATATGCCTCCGTGTCCATTATTACTGTAGTTCTTCCTTTGTCTGCTGGTATGATCGTGATGGTTTCATCTTTTTTGAGTGTAATAGGATAGGACTTTGTTGTCATTGCACAAGTACAACGATACTATGTTTTCAGCACAAACCCGTTCAAGATTAGACAAACAATTATCATTATTAATGATAATGATAATTTCAAAAGTAAATGTATTATTATTATTATTTGTTGCCAGAAGTCGGAAGTGTGCTGCAATGGAAACGGAAACAAATGTGCTGAGGAAATACGTTTCGTCAATGCTTAAAATGACCCCAAAAAACGGGAAATACTTTACATATTACATATTGTTATGAATGTGTCTGTTACTACATGATATGCAGTGTTTCCCATAAACTGCCAAGATACCAGTGGCGGTGGGGGCGTGGCTATGGGCGTGGTCAACATGGCATCATCGAGTAATTTGCATAATTTACTACAATGATATGATTTTCTCTAAAAAGGCTAAAAAAATGTATACTTACTAATTAATAATAACAGTTTTATTTTAAACGTCCATCCATTCATCCATTTTACAATATAATTACAACACTTTATGTACATATTTATATACAGATTTGAACAATAAGTTATTCACTGAAATATATTTATTAATTGTGGTTCTTACAAAAAATATATCTTATCAAATATAAAAGCTAAAATGTCTCTTAAAGCTCTGCCCCTTTAATTAGTGCATACTAAATAATTTAACTTTAGCCTACTACTACAACCATATTATTTACCAGCAACATAAAGTGAAACAGAGGCAGAGGTGTCCTGCCACAGTCAGTAACAAATAAACAGAAAACAGTAGTGGTCAAATACAAATAAGGCAACAAGAACAGCCGATATGGGCATCTACATCAACTATATGATTTGCCGCTGAACAGGACAAAAAAATTAAAAAAAATAAAAATTAAAAAAGTAAAAAAAAAATTGTTTTTGTTTTTTTATTTGTGGTGGACGTAATTCTTTCGTGGCGGGCCGCCACAAATAAAAGAATGTGTGGGAAACACTGAAATGTATACTTGCATTGTGCATCTAAAACATTGATGGAGTGTTTTGAAGTTATTTTTAGAGGGCTTTGAAGGCTACAACGGTGACTCCCTTTAGCCGCATTTTCCAAGCGCTTTTTTCAATCTTTAAAACCCTAAAAAAAACAAAAACGTGTGTTCTTGTGTCTCAAAATGATTGTGAACGATAGGCAAAAATCCCCAAAAAGTGCAGTTCCTCTTAAGCATCTGATGCAAAGCATATAACAGAGGAAAAACACCAGGAGAAGCATCTTTATTTTCAATAAGCAGACATATAGTTGTTTCTATGCATCACAAGGCTCACTGCTGCACTGTTTGTGCATTTGTTGTACGCTCTCACCCAAAAGTTCAAAGTATGCTGAAGGAATCCACGGTTATCTGCGAGAGCAAAGACACGCAGATTGCTGAGCTGAAGAAGATGACCGACCAGAGTGCCGATTCTTTGAAAAATGAGTTTGAGAGGAAGGTAAAGTGTGAGATGTCCAAGGTAGATTACCATTGCAGGAGAGCTTTGATGTGATGAGCGGACTTTTGCAGGTAGAATCTGTTGTCAGCTCACGAGCTGGCAGTAGTTTGCCAACTGATTTTGAGTAGCTCTCTTTAAAGCAGGGGTCACCAACCTTTTTGAAAGCAAGAGCTACTTCTTGGGTAGTGATTAATGCGAAGGGCTACCAGTTTGATACACACTTAAATAAATTGCCAGAAATAGCCAATTTGCTCAATTTACCTTTAACTCTGTTATTATTAATAATGAATGATATTTACACTTAATTGAACGGTTTAAAAGAGGAGAAAGCACGAAAAAAATGACAATTAAATTTTGAAACATAGTTTATCTTCAATTTCGACTCTTTAAAATTCAAAATTCAACCGAAAAAAAGAAGAGAAAAACTAGCTAATTCGAATCTTTTTGAAAAATTTTTAAAAAGAATTTATGGAACATCATTAGTAAATTTTCCTGATTAAGATTAATTTTAGAATTGTGATGACATGTTTTAAATTGGTTAAAATCCAATCTACACTTTGTTAGAATATATAACAAATTGGACCAAGCTATATTTCTAACAAAGACAAATCATTATTTCTTCTAGATTTTCCAGAACAAAAATTTTAAAAGAAATTCAAGACTTTGAAATAAGATTTAAATTTGATTCTACAGATTTTCTAGATTTGCCAGAATAATTTTTTTACATTTTAATCATGATAAATTTGAAGAAATATTTCACAAATATTCTTCGTCGAAAAAACAGAAGCTAAAATGAAGAATTAAATTAAAATGTATGTATTATTCTTTACAATAAAAAAAAAAAATACTTGAACATTGATTTAAATTGTCAGGAAATAAGAGGAAGGAATTTAAAAGGTAAAAAGGTATATGTGTTTAAAAATCCTAAAATCATTTTTAAGGTTGTATTTTTTCTCTAAAATTGTCTTTCAGAAAGTTATAAGAAGCAAAGTAAAAAAATTAATGAATTTATTTAAACAAGTGAAGACCAAGTCTTTAAAATATTTTCTTGGATTTTCAAATTCTATTTGAGTTTTGTCTCTCTTAGAATTAAAAATGTCGGGCAAAGCGAGACCAGCTTGCTAGTAAATAAATAAAATTTAAAAAAATAGAGGCAGCTCACTGGTAAGTGCTGCTATTTGAGCTATTTTTAGAACAGGCCAGCGGGCTACTCATCTGGTCCTTACGGGCTACTTGGTGCCCGCGGGCACCGCGTTGGTGGCCCCTGCTTTAAAGGGTAGAAGAATATTTGCCAATCTCTTTGTGCCTGTTCAACTAAAGGTTTGTGTTATTAAAGCATGTGCAAACTTAACAGCACACACAAAGCTGTGGAAGGAGGAGATGCAAATATAATCATTTAACACATGCAACGTGTTTTATCAAGACAGACTATTCTGCAGAGGCTGTTTTGCATCTTTATATACAGTCGCGATCAAAAGTGTACATACACTTGTAAAGAACATCATGTCATGGCTGTCTTGAGTTTACAATCATTTCTACAACTCTTATTTTTTTGTGATTGGAGCACATACTTGTTGGTCACAAAAAACATTCATGAAGTTTGCTTCTTTTATGAATTTATTATGGGTCTACTGATAATGTGAGGGTCAAAAGTATACATACAGCAATGTTAATATTTGCTTACATGTCCCTTGGCAAGTTTACCTGCAATAAGGCACTTTTGGTAGCCATCCACAAACTTCTGCTTGAATTTTTCACCACTCCTCTTGACAGAATTGGTGCAGTTCAGCTAAATGTGTTGCTTTTCTGACATGGACTTGTTTCTTCAGCATTGTCCACACGTTTAAGTCAGGACTTTGGGAAAGCTATTCCAAAACCTTCATTCTAGCCTGATTTAGCCATTCCTTTACCACTTTTGACGTGTGTTTGGGGTCATTGTCCTGTTAAAACACCCAACTGCGCCCAAGACCCAACCTCCGGGCTGATGATTTTAGCTTGTCCTGAAGAATTTGGAGGTAATCCTCCTTTTTCATTGTCCCATTTACTCTATGTAAAGCACCAGTTCCATTGGCAGCAAAACAGGCCCAGTGCATAATACTACCACCACCATGCTTGACGGTAGGCATGGTGTTCCTGGGATTAAAGGCCTCACCTTTTCTCCTCCAAACATACTGCTGGGTATTGTGGCCAAACAGCTAAAATTTTTGTTTCATCTGACCACAGAACTTTCCTCCAGAAGGTCTTATCTTTGTCCATGTGATGAAATGGAGCTGTTTGGCCACAATACCCAGCAATATGTTTGGAGGAGAAAAGGTGAGGCCTTTATTCCCAGGAACACCAGACCTACCGTCAAGAATGGTGGTGGTAGTATTATGCTCTGGGCCTGTTTTGCTGCCAATGGAACGGCTGCTTTACAGAGAGTAAATGGGACAATGAAAAAAGGAGGATTACCTCCAAATTAAAATCATCAGCCTGGTGTCATGTCTGTTCATGTTTTTGTTTTGGCCATGTGTTTGTTTTTTGGACTCTTTTTAGTTCCTGGTTGCACTTCCTTGTTTGGTTTGGTTTCCATGGTCACCCATTAGTTTTCACCTGTCTTGTCTGATTCTGTTGTTTGTCCTGGCGTCCTCACACTATTTCATCACTCTGCTTCATGTCGTGTCACAGGTCTTTGCCAAGTAAGTTTTGTTCATTTATGACACAGTTAGTGTTTTTGTTTATTGTTCATAGTTTCTGTGCCCACGTGCATGTCTTTTGTTTCATAGTCAAGTTTGTATTTCCGCCTTTGTGCGCGTCTTTTGTTTGCTTCCCTTTTTTTGTAGTTTATTAGTGTTAAAAAATAAATCATGTATTTAAATTCACGCCTTGCCCGCGCCAATTTTCCTTTGCCTTCCGGAGGAACAAAACCCAAGAACCCAGTCATGACACCCGGAGGTTGGGTCTTGGGCGCAGTTGGGTGTTCCAACAGGACAATGACCCTCAAAAGTGGTAAAGGAATGGCTAAATCAGGCTGGAATGAAGGTTTTAGAATGGCCTTCCCAAAGTCCTGACTTAAAGGTGTGGACAATGCTGAAGAAACAAGTCCATGTCAGAAAACCAACACATTTAGCTGAACTGCACCAATTTTGTCAAGAGGAGTGGTCAAAAATTCCAGCAGAAGCTTGTGGATGGCTACCAAAAGCGCCTTATTGCAGGTAAACTTGCCAAGGGACATGTAAGCAAATATTAACATTGCTGTATGTATACTTTTGACCCAGCACATTTTCAGTAGACCCATAATAAATTCATAAAAGAAGCAAACTTCATTCATGTTTTTTTGTGACCAACAAGTATGTGCTCCAATCACTCTATATTAAAAAAATAGGAGTTGCAGAAATGATTGGAAACTCTCGACAGCCATGACATTATGTTCTTTACATGTGTATGTACACTTTTGATCGTAGCACGTCTGAAATGTACGTGCAAACTGGCAAATTTGCACAGAAATGGCTGTGAGAAAGATCATCCAATAATCCGTCCTGTGTGTTAACATATTTGGACTGTCAGAAATACAAAATATTAGATGTAACATCTATTCAACAATCATTTTTTTATAATCGTATAGTTGCTGGATGACAAAAGGCTGATTAAAACAAATGTCATTTATTTGTTTTGGTTTCTGCTGGCTTTTTTATGGCGTTTGTCTTTTTTCACGTTGGAGATATGTAAGTAATATAAAAAAAAAAACCTCTCGCAGCTATTATTCATGCCTTCTCAAAGTACATGCATTTGTGGATTATTCCAGACACACCATTCATTACCACAGCAGTGCCTCCAGGAGCGCACCTAAGGGCCATAATGCTAAAAATAGATTTTTTTGTCTACATCAAAATTCTCTATCCACCAAAAGGTGGTTCATGTTATATTTGTCGGCTCCAACAGCATATGATGCCATGGACGTGCAGTAAATGAGTGTCTCCTTGGCAGGGGCCACCCCAGGCTAAATTGGGGCCCGAAGCAGAATTTCATTTGGCTGTTTATCCTCATTTTATGATGTTCATTTTGACTTCAATGTATTGACTGTAGTACAAACACATTTAAATGCCTACTTTTAGTTTCAGTGCCTAATTTCTGACGATTTAAAAATGTCAAAGGATTCGTTTTATAATCCATCCTAGAATCTTAAAAAATAATAGTAACCTCCCTCCTAAAAATACACATGCCTGCAAGCTATGAATGTGTTATGATGGCTGCTGAATAAGGGTGTAACGGTACACAAAAATGTCGGTTCGGTACGTACCTCGGTTTAGAGGCCACGGTTCGGTTCATTTTCGGTACAGTAAGAAAACAACAAAATATACATTTTTTTGTTATTTATTTACCAAATTTGTAATAATGGCTTTATCCTTTTAACATTGGGAACACTATAATAATTCTGCCCACGTTAATCAACATTAAACTGCCTCAAGTTGTTGCTCAGATTAAATAAAATGACAAAACTTTTCTTCTACATATAAAAAGTGCAACATTAAACAAGTCAACTCATCATGCTTAATTTATTACAGCATTCGGGAAGCCTGTAGTTGATTTATTATGTAAATGTTATATTTTTATCAACATGTGATAGCAGGGACCCTGCCATTCAAAACTAGGCTGCTCCATTACTAATGATTAATGTAACTATAGCTGAAAAAATAGTACAATAGCAATAGGAGAGACTATTCATCCCTGAACACCATGGAGTTCATGTAGGCTTAATGATGCACTTACATTATTATATCAACTGTCAGAGACAGAAACTCTTCATTTAACATAATGTCCTTTTTTGCTGCTTCAATACAGCTCAATCAACACAGAAAAAGGTCAAGTGAAATAACAGACAGACATGGCTTTGCTGTCCGTAACACACACACACACCGCAAAATGAGCTAGCGTTACGCTAAAAGCTAATTAGCCTTCACCTCAAGCCAGGACTGCGAGCGAGCTGAGCTGCCTTTTATATTTCTAGAAGGTCAACAATTAGTGATGTTACTAGTAGTTGACTGGGAGGTGTTTATTATCATTTGGGGAGAGTCCGCAGCCTGATGATTACCTGCTAAACGCTAAGCACTGACTACATGCGCTCTGAATACGCACTGCTGATTGGCTGTTACCGCTCTGTGTGTAACCAATCAGATGGTTGTGTGGGTGTGACAATGCTGGGTGCCGTGTAGAGGACTGACAGAGACCGAGGCAGAAGGAAGCGGAGGCGGCTACTTAATATGTTCGTGTGGAAACTCGTTCGGTACACCTCCAAACCGAACCGAAACCCCCGTACCGAAACGGTTCAATACAAATACACGTACCGTTACACCCCTACTGCTGAATTAGATTGACTAATATTATCATGTTATTATCCTTCAACAATAAAGTCATACATTTCTAATGATGAAAAACATAATACTACAAAGTTTGTTGGATCTTTGTTCATACACGTAATGTATTTAGCATTCTTAATTGTCACGCAAGTGGAGAGAGTAGTTAACCGACCTAAAAAGCAAAAAAACATCACCATTGTGACCATACGTGTAAGGTTCGATGCTTTGTTTGTGTAAGTGAGTAAGATAATAGCGTGTATCATTCATGTGATTTCTTCCAGCTGCATGCAGTAGTGGCAGAAATGGAGAAGGAGAAGTTCGAACTGCAAAAGAAGCATTCGGACAATATCCAAGAGCTGCTGGAGAACACCAAGATACGGCTGGCAAAGATGGAGTCAGAGTATAACGCTCGCTCACAATCCACTGTGAGTACAACATTTGGGTGTTTCTTTGTATGCGTCGGCTTTTCCGACACATTTAAAGGCCTACTGAAATGATTTTTTTTTTTATTTAAACGGGAATAGCAGATCCATTCTATGTGTCATACTTGATCATTTCGCGATATCGCCATATTTTTGCTGAAAGGATTTAGTAGAGAAAATCGACGATAAAGTTCGCAACTTTTGCTCGCTGATAAAAAAAAGCCTTGCCTGTAGCGGAAGTAGCGTGACGTCACAGGAGCTAGTATTCCTCACAATTCCCCATTGTTTACAATGGAGCGAGAGAGATTCGGACCGAGAAAGTGACGATTACCCCATTAATTTGAGCGAGGATGAAAGATTCGTAGATGAGGAACGTTACAGTGAAGGACTTGAGAGGCAGTGATGGACGTATCTTTTTTCGCTCTGACCGTAACTTAGGTACAAGCTGGCTCATTGGATTCCACACTCTCTCCTTTTTCTATTGTGGATCACGGATTTGTATTTTAAACCACCTCGGATACTATATCCTCTTGAAAATGAGAGTCGAGCACGCGAAATGGACATTTAAAGTGACTTTTATCTCCAAGACAATACATCGGTGACACACTTAGCTACTGAGCTAACGTGATAGCATCGTTCTCAAATGAAGATAGAAACAAAATAAATAAACCCCTGACTGGAAGGATAGACAGAAGACCAACAATACTATTAAACCATGGACATGTAACTACACGGTTAAAAATTCTCAGCCTGGTAAGGCTTAAAAATGCTGTTGCTAACGACGCTAAGGCTAATTTAGCAACTTAGCAACCGGACCTCACAGAACTATGATAAAAACATTAGCGCTCCACCTACGCCAGCCAGCCCTCATCTTCCCATCAACAGCCGTGCTCACCTGCGTTCCAGCGATCGACGGCGCGACGAAGGACTTCATCCGTGGGTTTGGTAGTAAGTAGTCCTTGTTGTGTTGCTGTAAGTATTGTACTTAGCCGCTAAGACGCCGATCGATCCCACCTACAACGTTCTTCTTTGCAGTCTCCATTGTTCATTAAACAAATTGCAAAAGATTCACCAACACAGATGTCTTCACATTCACATACATTCACATGTATTCACATTGAAATACTGTGCAATTTTGTCGAAGAAAACAAGAGGCTTTTCTATCGGGTCCGATGGGGTCCAACCACTTCCGTGGATTTTGTGACGTCACGCGCATAAATCATATCCAAAGGAGTTTTTCAACCGGAAGTGTGGCGGGAAATTTAAAAAGTCACTTTATAAGTTAACCCGGCCGTATTGGCATGTGTTGCAATGTTAAGATGTCATCATTGATATATAAACTATCAGACTGCGTGGTCGCTAGTAGTGGCTTTCAGTAGGCCTTTAAGGTTTTCACATCTTTAGTAAGACATGTTAGGACATCGCATCACATTGCTTAAAGCTACTGCATGCATGCAACATAATACTGAGTATTTCTGCTTTTTACTGCTACACTCTGTCAAGACTAATAAATAACTTAAATAACTGCAATTCTTCTCTAAGAAGATATTTCAATTAGCTGATTCTTTGTATAAACAAAACAAAAATGTATTAGAAATCCCGTGAAATGAATAAGGGTGAAACTTTATCTTAGAGCTGCAGCTATCGAATATTTTAGTAATCGAGTATTCTATCGAATATCCCGATCGATTAATCGAGTGATCGAATAAATCATATTTTTGCTTAATTAATGTGTAATTATTAGGGGTGTAAGGGTACACAAACATTTTGGTTCGGTACGTACCTCGGTTTAGACGTCACAGTTCGGTTAATTTTCGGTACAGTAAGAAAACAACAAAATATAAATTTTTTGGTTATTTATTTACCAAATTTGTAAACAATGGCATAACATACACTACCGTTCAAAAGTTTGGGGTCACATTGAAATGTCCTTATTTTTGAAGGAAAAGCACTGTACTTTTCAATGAAGATAACTTTAAACTAGTCTTAACTTGAAAGAAATACACTCTATACATTGCTAATGTGGTAAATGACTATTCTAGCTGCAAATGTCTGGTTTTTGGTGCAATATCTACATAGGTGTATAGAGGCCCATTTCCAGCAACTATCACTCCAGTGTTCTAATGGTACAATGTGTTTGCTCATTGGCTCAGAAGGCTAATTGATGATTAGAAAACCCTTGTGCAATCATGTTCACACATCTGAAAACAGTTTAGCTCGTTACAGAAGCTACAAAACGGACCTTCCGTTGAGCAGATTGAGTTTCTGGAGCATCACATTCGTGGGGTCAATTAAACGCTCAAAATGGCCAGAAAAAGACAACTTTCATCTGAAACTCGACAGTCTATTCTTGTTCTTAGAAATGAAGGCTATTCCACAAAATTGTTTGGGTGACCCCAAACTTTTGAACGGTAGTGTATATCAAATAAAAACTAAATAAGATAAGGCTCAGAATGGTTTCTTAACAAAACCTTTCTACATATAAAGTGCTTTTTTTGATTGATTGATTGAGACTTTTATCAGTAGATTGCACAGTACAGTACATATTCCGTACAATTGACCACTAAATGGTAACACCCCAATACGTTTTTCAACTTGTTTAAGTCGGGGTCCACGTTAATCAACATTACACATATGACAAAGAAAAAAATGTATTTCAAGCGTTGCAGTTACAAAAAGGTTGGGGACCGCTGGGTTAAAGGGAGGAAGACTTCTTTTAATGTGGCTTAATCACCACCAGGGGCCATAATGTGACATGCCTCACAAATAGCATTGTGTCGTCAGTGTGTCGTCAGTAACGGGGGCATGGATCACACATGTTGCCACTTGTCTTAAATCTGTCAGCAAGCTCACATTTGAAAGGCATCAAACAGTGGACAGTGTGGGGCCCTAAGGTAAGGCCTCTTGTTTTAATAATTAAGGACAGACAAGGTCTATGCGGATAAAAAGAGCCCTCTGTCAATTGTATCTTAGCTGTTTTACTACACACACACACACACACACACACACACACACACACACACACACACACACACACACACACACACACACACACACACACACACACACACACACACACACACACACATTCCTGTATTTGTTACCTTCTTGAGACCTGAGAAAAGTGCCTACCTCTTTAGGACCAGCCTTTCTAGATATATAAAGAAGTGTATTTACAACATGAATAATATATACATACTATGTAAATATAAAAAAGCTTGTTGTGAAAAATGAGTTGGAATTTCATAAGAAAAAGGTCACAATTTCACACAAAAAAACGTATCATTGTGGCAGTATTATAATAAAAGTCGTCATTATACTCAATGCAAGTCAAAATTTTACAAGAAAAACTGAACATTTGTGCAATGTTATGATAAAAGTTGGAATTTTACTCGATAACAGTCGCAATTTTACAAGAAAAGCTTAAAATGTTGGCAATTTTATGAAAAGAGTCGTAATTTTACTCGACAAAAGTCACAATTTTATAAGAAAACTGTAAAATTTTGGCGATGTTATAATAGTAATCGGAACTTAACTTGGCAAAATGATGACAAAAGTTATCAAATGTCACTGTTGTACAAGAACAACAACAAAATTGGCAATATTGTGATAAAAGATTTCACCACCAGGGGTGCAAATGAGATCTCTATGTTTTGTTGTTTGCAATGTGCTTGAGGCCGATGACAAAGGAGTCACGGACCACAGATGGCCCCTGTGCCGCACTTTGGGCAACCCAGCTGTAGAAGCTAACTGTTAATGGCCACTATAGTCTTAGTACAATAGTGTATTTGTTCATCCTATGGTTTGATTGATTGATTGATTGAGACTTTTATTAGTAGGTTGCACAGTGAAGTACATATTCCGTACAATTGACCACTAAATGGTAACACCCGAATAAGTTTTTCAACTTGTTTAAGTCGGGGTCCACTTAAATTGATTCATGATACAGATATATACTATCATATATACTATCATCATAATACAGTCATCACACAAGATAATCACATTGAATTATTTACATTATTTACAATCAGGAGTGTGGAGGGGGGGTGGGGTGGGGGGGGGGGTATGGACATCAAGTAGTGGACATAGAGAGAGAGAGAGAGAGAGAGAGAGAGAGAGAGATCAGAAGGCATAAGAAAAAGAATCTGCATTTGATTGTTTACATTTGATTATTAGCAATCCGGGGAGGGTGTTAGTTTAGGGTTGTAGCTGCCTGGAGGTGAACTTTTATAGCGGTTTTGAAGGAGGATAGAGATGCCCTTTCTTTTATACCTGTTGGGAGCGCATTCCACATTGATGTGGCATAGAAAGAGAATGAGTTAAGACCTTTGTTAGTTCGGAATCTGGGTTTAACGTGGTTAGTGGAGCACCCCCTGGTGTTGTGGTTATGGCGGTCATTTACGTTAAGGAAGTAGTTTGACATGTACTTCGGTATCAGGGAGGTGTAGCGGATTTTATAGACTAGGCTCAGTGCAAGTTGTTTAACTCTGTCCTCCACCTTGAGCCAGCTCACTTTAGAGAAGTGGGTAGGAGTGAGGTGGGATCTGGGGTGGAGGTCTAGAAGTAACCTGACTAGCTTGTTCTGAGATGTTTGGAGTTTAGATTTGAGGGTTTTGGAGGTGCTAGGGTACCAGGAGGTGCATGCGTAATCGAAAAAGGGTTGAACGAGAGTTCCCGCCAGAATCCTCAAGGTGCTTTTGTTGACCAGAGAGGAAATTCTGTAGAGAAATCTCGTTCGTTGGTTAACCTTTTTGATTACCTTGGTTGCCATTTTATCACAGGAAAGGTTAGCCTCTAGAATGGAACCTAGGTAGGTGACCTCATCTTTCCTGGTGATGACACTGTCACCTACTTTTATGGTGAAGTGATTGACTCTCTTAAGTTTGATGTGGGACCCAAACAGGATGGATTCTGTTTTACCCAAGTGGATGGATAGCTTGTTGTCAGCGAGCCAGGTGCAAATTCTACAGAGCTCAGCACTGAGGATTTTCTCCACCTGTGACTTGTCCTTGCCGGATACCAGCAGGGCAGAGTCATCCGCAAACAAAAACAATTCACAGTCACATGCCGATGACATGTCGTTTATGTATATTAGGAACAGTAAAGGTCCCAATATACTGCCTTGGGGGACTCCACAGTTCACCGAGAGGGGGGGGGACACGGTGCCGTTCACCTCTACCACCTGCTCCCTCCCCTCCAAGTAAGACTGCATCCAGCTCCAAGAGGTTTTGTTAAATCCGATTGCTCTGAGCTTATCCAACAGTATAGCGTGGTTAACGGTGTCAAAGGCCTTCTGAAGGTCCAGCATGACCATGCCGCAGTATTTGCCCGCGTCCACCTCATGTTTGATGTGGTCGGTCAGATAGAGAAGGCATGTGTCAGTGGAGTGGTTAGTTCTGAAGCCGGATTGGAATTTGTACATGAGTTTATTAGTGGCAAGGTAACTATCGACCTGTTCATAAACTATTTTCTCCATTACTTTCGAAATGGAGCTGAGAATAGAAACAGGTCGGTAGTTGCCAGGTTCCAATTTGCTTCCTTTTTTAAAGAGGGGAGTTACTCTTGCTATCTTAATATCTTTTGGTACTTGGCCTTGTGTAATTGATAGGTTTATTATGTGCGTGATGATCGGGGCAATGATGGAGGCAGAGTCCCTGAGGAATCTGGAGGGAATATTATCAAGACCGGTGGCCTTGTTAGGGTGGAGAGCGCTCAATTTTTTAAACACCTCATCAGCTGTGACCATTTCTAATTTGAAATCATTGTTGGATACTCCTAGCTTTCTGTAGAAGGCTTTAATGTGTTCTACACCAAAGCGACCAGAGTGGTGGGACAGCTTGTTGACAAGAGTTGCAGCTATGCTGGTGAAAAAGGCGTTAAGTCTGCTAGCTACCTCCATTTTGTCTGTAATGAGGGAGTCACCCTCCTTGATGCTGATGTTGGTGAGTCTTGTTTTAAGTTTCTGGCTGCAACCAGGAAGCTGGTTGTTGAGAATTTTCCAGAGCTCACGTGGCTTATTCGTGTTTTCCTCTATTTTGTCGTTAATGTAATTTTTTTTTAAGGATTTAGTCAGGTTGGTTGACTTATTTCTTAATTTATTGCATTGCTTTTTGAGAGTTGAAAGGAGTAATTTGAGGTTGATATTATTGGGTTGTTTATCTACTTCTGTTTTACATTTTTGGTATTCAGAGTATTTCCTGTCTCTGTCTTTTATGGCAGCTAATAGGTCCGGATTCATCCATGGTTCCGAGCGGGCTTTGATCCTGACTGTTTTCACGGGAGCCATGTCATTTAGTATCTTTAGGAACGCCGTTTTGAAGCGATCCCAAGCGACATCGACCTGGTTGCTCGCGAGCACAGGGGACCAGTCCCACTCATCTAATTTTAAATTGAAATTGTCATTGGAGTATTTTTTGAGTGATCTGGATTGGGCTGTTATGTGGCCATTGGCTTTAGGTTTAGCTATTTTACGGGTGCAGAAGGTTAGATAGTGGTCGCTAAGACCACAGATCATGACCCCACTATTTTTTATTTTAGGCCGGTCTGAAGTGAGAATGAGATCTATGGTTGATTGGGTGGAATCACACACCCTTGTGGGTAGCGCTATTAGCTGGGAAAGACCGTGGAGATTACAAAACTTGCTGAAGGATCTGAAGACAGGCGCATCTTTGCGTTGAATATCTGTGTTCAGATCCCCAGTTATAATTTTCTCCATGTTGTCTGTCCCCGCCAAGCATTCTTCCAAAGCCCCATAGAAATCACTCTGATTAGGGGGTCTATAAACAGTCCCTATTAGTACCGGCTTAGCATTTTTAAATTTGATTTCCGCCCACACAGATTCCAGGTTATTGTGGTTAAGATCAGTGCGAGTTATGTATTTAATATCTTGGTGAATATACATACAAACGCCCCCACCGTGTTTATTCCTATCCTTTCTGATGGTCACATATGGGTTGTCTTACGTCAGCACAGGAAGTTGTAAAATCAGCTGTTCACCTGGCGGTTTTTTTTGGGGGTGAATAGGGAAGTCCTTTAGCTTGTTTTATCATATATTGCTGCCTTTGCACCTGTCAATGTTTACTTTTGTATGCACATTAAATCAACCAAAAATCCTGACTTTGGAGCAATGTTCACAGACTCTAGTATTTGGCTCCCTATTAGATGCAATGGATTTCCGTATTGGGACCATGATTTATGTCATCACTTGTTCACACCTCCTCATATGGAAGATACTTTTCCTTGTTGATGTCTCAAGAAGGGTTGAAATACAAGAACACACACACACACACACACACACACACACACACACACACACACACACACATTCTTGTATTTCTAACCTTCTTTAGGACCAGCCTTTTTAGATATATAAAGATGTGTATTTACAACATTAATAATATATACATACTATGCAAATTTAAAAAACTTGTTGTGAAAAATGAGTTGGAATTTCACAAGAAAAAGGTCACAATTTCACAAGAAAAACTTAAAATGTTGGCAGTATTATAATAAAAGTCCTCATTTTACTCAACGCAAGTCAAAATTTTACAAGAAAAACATTTGTGCAATGTTATGATAAAAGTTGGAATTTTACTCAATAACAGTCGCAATTTTACAAGAAAAACTTAACATTTTGGCAATTTTATGAAAAGAGTCATAATTTTACTCGACAAAAGTCACAATCGTATAAGAAAACTTTAACATTTTGGCAATATTATAATAATTATCGGAATTTCACTCGGCAAAATTGTGACAAAAGTCATAAGTTTATTTAAAAAATGTCACTATTTTATAAGAACAACAGAAAAATTGGCATTATTGCGATAAAAGTAAAAAAAATGTATAACAAATCACCATTTTGCATTAAAAAGTAATACTTTTACAAAAAAAATCATAATTATACGGGAAAATATCGCAATATTACCGAAACAGAAAGAATATGAGAAATTGTGCCCAATTTTGTAAGAAAAAAGTCGACACATTGTGAGAAAAACACTGCTTATAGTTCATTTATTTATTTTTTTGAATTTTTTGTTTGTAATTGGTTTTTAATCTTCATTATTTACTCCAAGTTATTACAGTATGTCTCTATATACATATTTCTTTTTTTTTTTTTAATGAATTTTGGCCCAAGGGGGCGCATGTCAATTTCTTACACACACTTGTTATTTCATATGTTGACCAGAGGGGGAGCACTTTTAAAAGCGACACACAGTCAATGTGAAAAATCCCTCCTTTTTGGGACCACCCTCATTTTGATAGTAGTCACCAGCAGGGGGTGCAAATGAGACATTCTCTATTAGATGCAATGTTATTGGGACCATGATTTATGTCATCACTTGTTCACACCTCCTCATGTGGAAGATACTTTTCCTTCTTCATGTCTCAAGAAGGCTAGAAATACAAGATCACACACACACACACACACACACACACACACACACACACATGCACATTCTTGTATTTTTTACCTTCTTGAGACCTGAGAAAAACGCCTCCCTCTTTAGGACCAGCCTTTCTAGATATATAAAGATGTGTATTTACAACATGAATAATACATACATACTATGCAAATATAAAAAAGGTTGTTGTGAAAAATTAGTTGGACTCTCACAAAAAGGTCACAATTTCACAAGAAAAACTTAGAATTGTGGCAGTATTATAATAAAAGTCGTCATTTTACTCAACGCAAGTCAAAATGTTACAAGAATAACTGAACATTTGTGCAATAGTATAATAAAAGTTGGAAGTTTACTCAATAACAGTCGCAATTTTACAAGAAAAGCTTAAAATTGTGGCAATTTTATGAAAAGAGTCGTAATTTTACTCGACAAAAGTCACAATTTTATAAGAAAACTTTGAAATTTGGGCAATATAAAAATAATCAGAATTTTATTCTGCAAAATTATGAAAAAAAATCATAATTTTACTCAAAAAAGTCACTGTTTTACAAGAACAACAAAAAATTGGTAACATTGTGATGAAAGCCAGAATTGTATATGACAAATGTAACCATTTTTCCTTAAAAAGTAATAATTTTACAAGAAAATATTGCAATATTACAGAAACAGAAAGAATATGAGAAATTGTTCCCAATTTTATAAGTAAAAAGTCGACACATTGTGAGAAAAAGACTACTTTTTGTCAATTTATTTATTTATTTATTTGTAATTGGATTTTGATCTCCATTATTTACTTCAGGTTATTACAGTATGTCTCTATATACATATTTATTTATTTTTTTAAATGAATTTTGGCTCAAGGGGGCGCATTTCAATTTCTTACACACACTTGTTATTTCATATGTTGACCAGAGGGGGAGCACTTTTAAAAGCGACACACAGTCAATGTGAAAAATCCCTCCTTTTTGGGACCACCCTCATTTTGATAGTAGTCACCAGCAAATGAGACATTCTCTATTAGATGCAATGTTATTGGGACCATGATTTATGTCATCACTTGTTCACACCTCCTCATGTGGAAGATACTTTTCCTTCTTCATGTCTCAAGAAGGCTAGAAATACAAGAACACACACACACGCACACAATAAAGTATGTTCAAAGTGAACTTATCTCAGATGAGTTATCAGTCGCTGTATCTAAATGTCAACATGTCTCCAAGTCTTTCATTTTGCAAAGGTTTATCTTCCGTATTGATTTGTTATGTAGTTTATTCATATTTACTCCACACAGTTCCAGTGAAATGTAACAGTTAATGCTCCCCTACACAGAATATGAAGGAAGGGAGTGTAGATATGAGAACATGGAGATACTGTATGTGCATGAATGTTATCTCTGCAGACACAGTGACTGAGTGGGTGCCTGACCATAAAAGACAAGCCGGTATCTTTTGAAGTGTTGCGCCAGGCCATCACTTGATTGGAGTCCATTTTCCATCTGCCACATAGAAATAGGTCAGAATAAAGATATGGCCATTTTTGGTGTTAAGGTAGAGAATAGGTCAAAGTCGTGTGTTAATTTGTTGTTGTTAATCCAGCAAACTCGTTTCATGGAACTTTTTAGTAGGATTTTCCTCAAAAAAGTGCTTTCATTAGTAAATGGTGGAGCTTCTGTGGCCGTATTTGTTTGGATATCAAACCAAATTTGATTTCCTTTTCCTTATTGAAAATTACAGAACTGGAATGATCTGTTTTAGCGTCAAACTGCTGCCAATCTAAAACCTGTATTTGTCTTTTTAGTAGCAATCTCACATTAACTGTCATACAATTGGAAAAATAGGTTAACTTTTAGTTAAAAACTACTTCCAACTAGGGTTGTACGGTATACCAGTACTAGTATAGTATTGCGGTACTAATGAATCAAAAACGGTACTATACTCTATACCAGGGGTCACCAACCTTTTTGAAACCAAGAGCTACTTCTTGGGTAGTGATTAATGCGAAGGGCTACCAGTTTGATACACACTTCAATAAATTGCCAGAAATAGCCAATTTGCTCAATTTACCTTTAACTCTATGTTATTATTAATAATGAATGATATTTACACTTAATTGAACGGTTTAAAAGAGGAGAAAACACGAAAAAAATGACAATTAAATTTTGAAACATAGTTTATCTTCAATTTCGACTCTTTAAAATTCAAAATTCAACCGAAAAAAAGAAGAGGAAAAACTAGCTAATTCGAAACTTTTTGAAAAAATTAAAAAAAGAATTTATGGAACATCATTAGTAATTTTTCCTGATTAAGATTCATTTTAGAATTTTGATGACATGTTTTAAATAGGTTAAAATCCAATCTACACTTTGTTAGAATATATAACAAATTGGACCAAGCTATATTTCTAACAAAGACAAATCATTATTTATTCTAGATTTTCCACAACAAAAATGTAAAAGAAATTCAAAAGACTTTGAAATAAGATTTAAATTTGATTCTACAGATTTTCTAGATTTGCCAGAATAATTTTTTGGAATTTTAATCATAATAAGTTTGAAGAAATATTTCACAAATATTCTTTGTTGAAAAAACAGAAGCTAAAATGAAGAATTAAATTAAAATGTATTTATTATTTTTTACAATAAAAAAATACAATTACTTGAACATTGATTTAAATTGTCAGGAAAGAAGAGGAAGGAATTTAAAAGGTAAAAAGGTATACGTGTTTAAAAATCCTAAAATCATTTTAAGGTTGTATTTTTTGTCTAAAATTGTCTTTCTGAAAGTTATAAGAAGCAAAGTAAAAAAATTAATGAATTTATTTAAACAAGTGAAGACCAAGTCTTTAAAATATTTTCTTGGATTTTCAAATTCTATTTGAGTTTTGTCTCTCTTAGAATTAAAAATGTCGGGCAAAGCGAGACCAGCTTGCTAGTAAATAAATACAATTTAAAAAATAGAGGCAGCTCACTGGTAAGTGCTGCTATTTGAGCTATTTTTAGAACAGGCCAGCGGGCTACTCATCTGGTCCTTACGGGCTACCTGGTGCCCGCGGGCACCGCGTTGGTGACCCCTGATCTATACTCTGAAAAGTACCGGTTCGCCATATTTTTTTTTACAGGCATGACGGCGTGTCGTCGTCACGCCATGACATTACTAGTTTTACGAGCAGAGGAGCATGTTCAGCAGAGCACACACAGAGAGTACTTACAAGCAGACACAGTGTGTAGACAGAAAAGGAAGAACGCACACATTTTGGTGTAAAAAGTAAAGATAAAGGTGAAGTTATAACACTGAAACACCCTCAGGAAGAGCTGCTTTAGCGGCTAATGTCCATCCGCGATCGTCAGTGTTTTAGCTTCTTCAAAATCACTAATCCTCGACTCCATGGCGACAAATAAAGTAAGTTTCTTACAAGTATCGTTATCACTGCAGGACGAGGAATAGCTAAACATGCTATATGAGGATACAATAGTTCACCGGTGTCACAAAGAAAACAAATGCCATGGGTGGATCTACACCTGACATCCACTGTAATGATACCAAGTACAAGAGCGTATCTAGTCGATACTACTATGATTACATCCATATTTTTTTTATCGTCACAAAATCATTTTTTTATTCATATTATATTCATAAATTTAGGAAATATGTCCCTGGACACATGAGAACTTAAATTATGACCAATGTATGATCCTGTAACTACTTGGTATCGGATTGATACCTAAATTTGTGGTATCATCCAAAACTAATGTAAAGTATCAAACAACAGAAGAATAAGTGATTATTACATTTGAACAGAAGTGTAGATAGAACATGTTAAAAGAGAAAATAAGCAGATATTAACAGTAAATGAACAAGTAGATTAATAATCCATTTTTACAGCTTGTCCTTAATAATGTGTACAAAATAATAGGTGTATAAATGACACAATATGTTACTGCATATGTCAGCAGACTAATTAGGAGTCTTTGTTTGTTTACTTACTACTAAAAGACAAGTTGTCTAGTATGTTCACTATTTTATTTAAGGACTAAATTGCAATAATAAACATATTTTTCATGTACCCTAAGATTTTTTGTTTAAATAAAGCCAATAATGCCATTTTTTGTGGTCCCCTTTATTTAAAAAAGTATCAAAAAGTATTGACAAGTATCAAAATTCATTTTGGTACCGGTATCAAAATTCATTTTGGTACCGGTACCAAAATATTGGTATCGAGACAACCTTACTTCCAACAAATAAATGAAAAAATCTTAAATGTGCTTCATGCATGTCATTAATTGTCGCACAAGTTTAGGAAAGAAAACAAATTAATTTAATTCATTTAATTGATTTAAATATTTTAATGGTTAATTATTTGATTTTAATTTACAAAGTGCATAACATGAACTTTGATAACAACTAGCAGTTATCGATAAGTCTACTCCTCCTTTTTTTGTTAAATGTAGCAAAAAAGCAAAAGCATGCATGATGACTAGAGATGTCCGATAATATCGGCTATCGGCCGATATATGCGTTAAAATGTAATATCGGAAATTATCGGTATCGTTTTTTTTATTATCGGTATCTTTTTTCTTTTTAAAAAAAAATTAAATCCACATAAAAAACACAAGATACACTTACAATTAGTGCACCAACCCAAAAAACCTCCCTCCCCCATTTACACTCATTCACACAAAAGGGTTGTTTCTTTCTGTTATTAATATTCTGCTTCCTACATTATATATCAATATATATCAATACAGTCTGCAAGGGATACAGTCCGTAAGCACACATGATTGTGCGTGCTGCTGCTCCACTAATAATACTAACCTTTAACAGTTAATTTTACTCATTTTCATTAATTACTAGTTTCTATGTAACTGTTTTTATATTGTTTTACTTTCTTTTTTATTCAAGAAAATGTTTTTAATTTATTTATCTTATTTTACTAATTTTTTTAAAAAGTACCTTATCTTCACCATACCTGGTTGTCCAAATTAGGCATAATAATGTGTTAATTCCACGACTGCATATATCGGTTGATATCGGTATCGGTAATTAAAGAGTTGGACAATATCGGAATAAAGCCATTATCGGACATCCCTAATGATGACACATTGACATCTCGCATGACATCATGCGTGACCGGTCAATATTTTGTGTGATTTCAAGAGTTTCTTTTCCTTAAAAAATATCAAAAAACATCAATTGCACGTCCTCTACTGTGATTAAATGTGCATGTTTGCATGCATCCACACCAAGGACATCAAAGTTATGAGATGAGGGATCCAGGCTGTCATCTGGTTGATGTCTTTTTTTCTTTTCTTTTTTCTCACACATTCAACATTTTTTTTTATCTTCAAAGACTTTTTTGAAATGTAACTTATGTAGTTCACACCCAGTAATTCACATGGGCAACACCTAATTAGTGGATGTAATTTGCTCCCACTGAGAGTGTCCAGGTGTACCAGCCAGAGTTTGGACAGGTGCTTCTTCTCATCTCCTGCCAGAGAGCAAACGTGTCACGTGTGCCCGCCTGCGAAACACAGCCTTCTTGTTTCTGTCTTACTAACACCAAAGCACAAGCGTCCTTCTTTCTCTTATGCACCACTCTCCTTTACCATCTCTCCTGTCATCGCCTGCCTCTGTCATCGTTCACATCTACCCGCACACACCATCTTTAATCACATCCTCTTTATCAGCCTGCTCGTACAGCATTCCATGCTGTCATATACACAAATATATAAAGACACGCAGCAGACAAAGAAACTGTATTTCTGTTCAATAACAAGGGGCGGAAAAGCAGAATAAAGCACTTGACAATCAATTATAATACTGAACATAACAGACGTTGTTACATACTGTACATATATTATTTACATCAGAGGTATTTAACAATTAACTTTTTGGTTGATTATCGTATTTTCCGAACCATAGGGCGCACCGTATTATAAGGCGCATTAAAGGGGTCATATTATGATTTTTTTTTTGTAAATGTAAAAGACTTCCTTGTGGTCTACATCAGTGGTCACTAGGGATGATACTCGAAACCGGTTTTCCCGGTTGTTTGATAAGAAATAAAACCGAGTCCTCGGACTCGAATCCCTTTTTGAGAACCGGTACCCGTTATCGAGACCACTATAGTAAAGGAAACGAGTTGATTCTTTATTCGAATCCCGTCCCAACCGGAAATGCTCCGTGGGACATCACAAGAAATGACGTCACGTAGCTCAGTCATTAGGCGCAGATAGCGAAAGCAGGAAAACAATGGACGGGAAAAAGCGCTCCAAGGTGTAATAAAGTTCAAAACAAAAGCTATAATCCATCGAATAACTTTACTGAGAGATTTGAGCAGGGTAAAACACATGACCAACACTTTTACCACCAACCGGAAACATAGCAACCAGGCTAGCAACGCACCTCCTTTACGGCAGCTGTCGCAACGTTCTTAAAACAACCGCAGCACATACATATATATACTACATATCTCCCTTTTTTAACTTTTGTTTTTCTTTCCTTGTAAACGTTACAAAATCACACTGTAGATGTGTTGTCTGTCTAATTATAAATAATGCAGACGAGGCGTGTTGGCTGAGTTGTTGACGTTTACTTTCACAGCGTGGCAACATGCAACACTTTTCGGGGCTACCGCGCATGCTCGTAACTCCCGTTGCATGCTGGGTAGTGTAGTTGTTATATTACCTAGCTCATAACATCTTTCCCCCTATACAGAAATAATGTTAACTCAAAGTGTATTTCTTTTTTTTTTAGCTTTGTAAGCACATTTGCAAACAACTTTTCTCTTCATAGAATGTTCTTTCAATAAAGAAATAAAGTGCAAAAATGTCAAAGCATCATAACAAACAGTTATGTTCCAATAGCAGCAGAAGTGCACTTTTTGGAGAGCTGTATTATTTCCAGTTTTGTGCCCAAGGGACTGATTTTATTTAACACTATATTATTATTTATACACCTATAGTGATCACAGAGACAGCTTGTTTTTGTGTTACTGTATATATTTGTTTCTCTGAAAAATCCCACTTAATATACTTTGGGTAACAACAGTCAATATTTATTTATTTTATTTTATTTTTTTAGGTGGGTAACAGTCAATATTTATTTATTTATTAGATTTTATTTTTTTATTATGTAATAAAAGTGAGCTTTTGTTAAACCAAATATTGTGTGTTTTTTTCCATATACAACAACCTATCTGGACTCCATAAGAGAATCGATAAGGAATCGGTTCGATAAGAGGATTCGATAATAGGCTCGAACTCGATAATTCCTTATCAAACATCATCCCTAGTGGTCACCAACCTTTTTGTAGCTGCGGACCGGTCAACGCTTGAAAATGTGTCCCACGGACCGGAGGGGGGGTTGGGGGGGGGGGGGGGGGGGGTATTATTTTTCTTTTTTTTTCATAAAGAAATTCAATCAGGTGTGCTTACGGACTGTATCCCTGCAGACTATATTGATCTATATTGATATATAATTAGGGATGTCCGATAATGGCTTTTTGCCGATATCCGATATTCCGATATTGCTCAACTCTTTAATTACCGATACCGATATCAACCGATACCGATATCAACCGATATATGCAGTCGTGGAATTAACACATTATTATGCCTAATTTGGACAACCAGGTATGGTGAAGATAAGGTACTTTTTTTAAAAATTAGTAAAATAAGATAAATAAATTAAAAACATTTTCTTGAATAAAAAAGAAAGTACAACAATATAAAAACAGTTACATAGAAACTAGTAATGAATGAAAATGAGTAAAATTAAGTGTTAAAGGTTAGTACTATTAGTGCAGCAGCAGCACGCACAATCATGTGTGCTTACGGACTGTATCCCTTGCAGACTGTATTGATATATATTGATATATAATGTAGGAAGCAGAATATTAATAACAGAAAGAAACAACCCTTTTGTGTGAATGAGTGTAAATGGGGGAGGGAGGTTTTTTGGGTTGGTGCACTAATTGTAAGTGTATCTTGTGTTTTTTATGTTGATTTAACAAAAAAAAAAAAAAAAAAAAAAAAAAAAACGATACCGATAATAAAAAAACCGATACCGATAATTTCCGATATTACATTTTAACGCATATATCGGCCGATATATATAATGTATATATATATATATAATGTATATATATCAATATAGATCTATATTGATATATAATGTATATATTGTGTTTTTTATGTTGATTTAATAACAAAAAATAAAAAATGTTTTATTTTTATTTTTTATTTTTTAATTTCTTTTGCGGTACCGGTCCGCGGCCCGGTGGTTGGGGACCACTGGTCTACACAACATGTAATGGTGGTTCTTTGCTCAAAATGTTGCATAGATGATGTTTTTACTAGAGATTTCCGATAATGGCTTTTTTGCTGGTATCCGATATTCCAATATTGTCCAAATCTTAATTACCGATTCCGATATCAAGCGATGCTGATATATACAGTGGTGGAATTAACACATTATTATGCCTCATTTTGTTGTGATGCCCCGCTGGATGCATTAAACAATGTAACAAGGTTTTCCAAAATAAATCAACTCAAGTTATTATTGAAGTCACAAAGTGCATTTTTTTTTTTTTTTAACATGCCTCAAAACAGCAGCTTGGAATTTGGGACATGCTCTCCCTGAGAGAGCCTGAGGAGGTTGAGGTGGGCGGGGTTGGGGAGGTGGGGGCCGGGGGGGGTATATTGTAGCGTCCCGGAAGAGTTAGTGCTGCAAGGGGTTCTGGGTATTTGTTCTGTTGTGTTTATGTTGTTACGGTGCGGATGTTCTCCCGAAATGTGTTTGTCATTCTTGTTTGGTGTGGGTTCACATATTTGTAACAGTGTTAAAGTTGTTTATACGGCCACCCTCAGTGTGACCTGTATGGCTGTTGACCAAGTATGCCTTGCATTCACTTGTGTGTGTGAAAAGCCGTAGATATTATGTGATTTTAGTAATTTTTTCTTGATCTGGGTACAAAAAGAACTGATTGCAGGTATCGTTTGACAGACACAGTTTCGATACTACTTGGTATCGGGTTGTTTCGGTCGATACCCAGCCCTACATACTATGAACATTCTTGTTGTGTAAATGTGCTATATAAATAAAGTGGATTGGATTACTTACGATACAAACCTACCACAACTAACAAACGCAACAACAACAACATCCTCTGGTGTAACACCCCCTTCAGCAACAACGTCGGTACCAATATCGGACACAAATACGTAGCACTAGTAGACAAGCACTTCTCAAGGCATCACAAGCTCCATAAAACCGCAACACCATCAAGATTAGCTACAGCCGCATGAACAACACCAACCAGATAACCACAACAAACATGCTTGTTTTCATACACTTCTAAATGTGAAGATATAATCGTCATGTGATATCGCTTAGATTTCAGTTTTTGCAGAGTATCGCCTACAATTTAAGTTGGACAGGTTGGTAGTAGGGATGTCCGATAATGGCTTTTTGCCCATATCCGATATGCCGATATTGTCCAACTCTTTAATTACTGATACCGATATCAACCGATACCGATATCAACCGATATATACAGTCGTGGAATTAACACATTATTATGCCTAATTTGGACAACCAGGTATGGTGAAGATAAGGTACTTTTTAAAAAAATTAGTAAAATAAGATAAATAAATTAAAAACATTTTCTTGAATAAAAAAGAAAGTACAACAATATAAAAACAGTTACATAGAAACTAGTAATGAATGAAAATGAGTAAAATTAACTGTTAAAGGTTAGTACTATTAGTGGAGCAGCAGCACGCACAATCATGTGTGCTTACGGACTGTATCCCTTGCAGACTGTATTGATATATATTGATATATAATGTAGGAAGCAGAATATTAATAACAGAAAGAAACAACCCTTTTGTGTGAATGAGTGTAAATGGGGGAGGGAGGTTTTTTGGGTTGGTGCACTAATTGTAAGTGTATCTTGTGTTTTTTATGTGGATTTAATTAAAAAAAACACAAAAAAAACGATACTGATAAAAAAAAAAAAAACGATACCGATAATTTCCGATATTACATTTTAACGCATTTATCGGCCGATAATATCGGCAGACCGATATTATCGGACATCTCTAATTATTATTATTGGCTTTTATGTAGTTTGCACTTTGTCTGTATTATTACTATTATCATTATTATCGACTCCTCTTTGCCTCATTCTTTTTATTTTCCTATTTTAATGATATTAGATCTGTGTTGTTGTTGTTGTTGTTGTTGTTGTTGGGGACAAGTGTTGTAAATTAGCTTTGGCTACAAACACTATGATGCATACATTGGATAACTGTTTCAGATATCTATGTTTCTGTATCTGTCCCTATTTCAACAAAAAAAAAATATATATATATATTAGGGATGTCCGATAATGGCTTTTTGCCGATATTCGATATTCCGATATTGTCCAACTCTTTAATCACCGATACCGATATCAACCGATACCAACCGATATATACAGTCGTGGAATTAACACATTATTATGGCTAATTTGGACAACCAGGTATGGTGAAGATAAGGTACTTTTTAAAAATAATAATAAAATAAGATAACTAAATTAAAAAAAAATTCTTGAATAAAAAAGAAAGTAAAACAATATAAAAACAGTTACATAGAAACTAGTAATGAATGAAGATGAGTAAAATTAAGTGTTAAAGGTTAGTACTATTAGTGGACCAGCAGCACGCACAATCATGTGTGCTTACGGACTGTATCCCTTGCAGACTGTATTGATATATATTGATATATAATGTAGGAAGCAGAATATTAATAACAGAAAGAAACAACCCTTTTGTGTGAATGAGTGTAAATGGGGGAGGGAGGTTTTTTGGGTTGGTGCACTAATTGTAAGTGTATCTTGTGTTTTTTATGTGGATTTAATTAAAAAAAACACAAAAAAAACGATACTGATAATTAAAAAAAACGATACCGATAATTTCCGATATTACATTTTAACGCATTTATCGGCCGATAATATCGGCAGACCGATATTATCGGACATCTCTAATTATTATTATTATTATTGGCTTTTATGTAGTTTGCACTTTGTCTGTATTATTACTATTATCATTATTATCGACTCTTTGCCTCATTCTTTTTATTTTCCTATTTTAATGATGTTAGATCTGTGTTGTTGTTGTTGTTGGGGACAAGTGTTGTAAATTAGCTTTGGCTACAAACACTATGATGCATACATTGGATAACTGTTTCAGATATCTGTGTTTCTGTATCTGTCCCTATTTCAACAACAAAAAAAAAAATATATATATATTAGGGATGTCCGATAATGGCTTTTTGCCGATATCCGATATTCCGATATTGTCCAACTCTTTAATTACCGATATCAACCGATACCAACTGATATATGCAGTCGTGGAATTAACACATTATTATGGCTAATTTGGACAACCAGGTATGGTGAAGATAAGGTACTTTTTAAAAATAATAATAAAATAAGATAACTAAATTAAAAACATTTTCTTGAATAAAAAAGAAAGTAAAACAATATAAAAACAGTTACATAGAAACTAGTAATGAATGAAAATGAGTAAAATGAACTGTTGAAGGTTAGTACTATTAGTGGACCAGCAGCACGCACAACCATGTGTGCTTACGGACTGTATCCCTTGCAGACTGTATTGATATATATTGATATATAATGTAGGAAGCAGAATATTAATAACAGAAAGAAACAACCCTTTTGTGTGAATGAGTGTAAATGGGGGAGGGAGGTTTTTTGGGTTGGTGCACTAATTGTAAGTGTATCTTGTGTTTTTTATGTGGATTTAATAAAAAAAAAATTAAAAAAACAAACAAAAAAAACACGATACTGATAATAAAAAAACCGATACCGATAATTTCCGATATTACATTTGAACGCATTTATCGGCCAATAATATCGGCAGGCCTATATTATCGGACATCTCTATATATAATGTATATATATCAATATAGATCTATATTGATATATAATGTATATATTGTGTTTTTTATGTTGATTTAATAACAAAAAATAAAAAATGTTTTATTTTTATTTTTTATTTTTTTATTTCTTTTGCGGTACCGGTCCGCGGCCCGGTGGTTGGGGACCACTGGTTTACACAACATGTAATGGTGGTTCTTTGCTCAAAATGTTGCATAGATGATGTTTTTACTAGAGATGTCCGATAATGGCTTTTTTGCTGGTATCCGATATTCCAATATTGTCCAACTCTTAATTACCGATTCCGATATCAAGCGATACCGATATATACAGTGGTGGAATGAACACATTATTATGCCTCATTTTGTTGTGATGCCCCGCTGGATGCATTAAACAATGTAACAAGGTTTTCCAAAATAAATCAACTCAAGTTATTATTGAAGTCACAAAGTGCATTTTTTTTTTTTTTTAACATGCCTCAAAACAGCAGCTTGGAATTTGGGACATGCTCTCCCTGAGAGAGCCTGAGGAGGTTGAGGTGGGCGGGGTTGGGGAGGTGGGGGCCGGGGGGGGTATATTGTAGCGTCCCGGAAGAGTTAGTGCTGCAAGGGGTTCTGGGTATTTGTTCTGTTGTGTTTATGTTGTTACGGTGCGGATGTTCTCCCGAAATGTGTTTGTCATTCTTGTTTGGTGTGGGTTCACATATTTGTAACAGTGTTAAAGTTGTTTATACGGCCACCCTCAGTGTGACCTGTATGGCTGTTGACCAAGTATGCCTTGCATTCACTTGTGTGTGTGAAAAGCCGTAGATATTATGTGATTTTAGTAATTTTTTCTTGATCTGGGTACAAAAAGAACTGATTGCAGGTATCGTTTGACAGACACAGTTTCGATACTACTTGGTATCGGGTTGTTTCGGTCGATACCCAGCCCTACATACTATGAACATTCTTGTTGTGTAAATGTGCTATATAAATAAAGTGGATTGGATTACTTACGATACAAACCTACCACAACTAACAAACGCAACAACAACAACATCCTCTGGTGTAACACCCCCTTCAGCAACAACGTCGGTACCAATATCGGACACAAATACGTAGCACTAGTAGACAAGCACTTCTCAAGGCATCACAAGCTCCATAAAACCGCAACACCATCAAGATTAGCTACAGCCGCATGAACAACACCAACCAGATAACCACAACAAACATGCTTGTTTTCATACACTTCTAAATGTGAAGATATAATCGTCATGTGATATCGCTTAGATTTCAGTTTTTGCAGAGTATCGCCTACAATTTAAGTTGGACAGGTTGGTAGTAGGGATGTCCGATAATGGCTTTTTGCCCATATCCGATATGCCGATATTGTCCAACTCTTTAATTACTGATACCGATATCAACCGATACCGATATCAACCGATATATACAGTCGTGGAATTAACACATTATTATGCCTAATTTGGACAACCAGGTATGGTGAAGATAAGGTACTTTTTAAAAAAATTAGTAAAATAAGATAAATAAATTAAAAACATTTTCTTGAATAAAAAAGAAAGTACAACAATATAAAAACAGTTACATAGAAACTAGTAATGAATGAAAATGAGTAAAATTAACTGTTAAAGGTTAGTACTATTAGTGGAGCAGCAGCACGCACAATCATGTGTGCTTACGGACTGTATCCCTTGCAGACTGTATTGATATATATTGATATATAATGTAGGAAGCAGAATATTAATAACAGAAAGAAACAACCCTTTTGTGTGAATGAGTGTAAATGGGGGAGGGAGGTTTTTTGGGTTGGTGCACTAATTGTAAGTGTATCTTGTGTTTTTTATGTGGATTTAATTAAAAAAAACACAAAAAAAACGATACTGATAAAAAAAAAAAAAACGATACCGATAATTTCCGATATTACATTTTAACGCATTTATCGGCCGATAATATCGGCAGACCGATATTATCGGACATCTCTAATTATTATTATTGGCTTTTATGTAGTTTGCACTTTGTCTGTATTATTACTATTATCATTATTATCGACTCCTCTTTGCCTCATTCTTTTTATTTTCCTATTTTAATGATATTAGATCTGTGTTGTTGTTGTTGTTGTTGTTGTTGTTGTTGGGGACAAGTGTTGTAAATTAGCTTTGGCTACAAACACTATGATGCATACATTGGATAACTGTTTCAGATATCTATGTTTCTGTATCTGTCCCTATTTCAACAAAAAAAAAATATATATATATATTAGGGATGTCCGATAATGGCTTTTTGCCGATATTCGATATTCCGATATTGTCCAACTCTTTAATCACCGATACCGATATCAACCGATACCAACCGATATATACAGTCGTGGAATTAACACATTATTATGGCTAATTTGGACAACCAGGTATGGTGAAGATAAGGTACTTTTTAAAAATAATAATAAAATAAGATAACTAAATTAAAAAAAAATTCTTGAATAAAAAAGAAAGTAAAACAATATAAAAACAGTTACATAGAAACTAGTAATGAATGAAGATGAGTAAAATTAAGTGTTAAAGGTTAGTACTATTAGTGGACCAGCAGCACGCACAATCATGTGTGCTTACGGACTGTATCCCTTGCAGACTGTATTGATATATATTGATATATAATGTAGGAAGCAGAATATTAATAACAGAAAGAAACAACCCTTTTGTGTGAATGAGTGTAAATGGGGGAGGGAGGTTTTTTGGGTTGGTGCACTAATTGTAAGTGTATCTTGTGTTTTTTATGTGGATTTAATTAAAAAAAACACAAAAAAAACGATACTGATAATTAAAAAAAACGATACCGATAATTTCCGATATTACATTTTAACGCATTTATCGGCCGATAATATCGGCAGACCGATATTATCGGACATCTCTAATTATTATTATTATTATTGGCTTTTATGTAGTTTGCACTTTGTCTGTATTATTACTATTATCATTATTATCGACTCTTTGCCTCATTCTTTTTATTTTCCTATTTTAATGATGTTAGATCTGTGTTGTTGTTGTTGTTGGGGACAAGTGTTGTAAATTAGCTTTGGCTACAAACACTATGATGCATACATTGGATAACTGTTTCAGATATCTGTGTTTCTGTATCTGTCCCTATTTCAACAACAACAAAAAAAATATATATATATTAGGGATGTCCGATAATGGCTTTTTGCCGATATCCGATATTCCGATATTGTCCAACTCTTTAATTACCGATATCAACCGATACCAACTGATATATGCAGTCGTGGAATTAACACATTATTATGGCTAATTTGGACAACCAGGTATGGTGAAGATAAGGTACTTTTTAAAAATAATAATAAAATAAGATAACTAAATTAAAAACATTTTCTTGAATAAAAAAGAAAGTAAAACAATATAAAAACAGTTACATAGAAACTAGTAATGAATGAAAATGAGTAAAATGAACTGTTGAAGGTTAGTACTATTAGTGGACCAGCAGCACGCACAACCATGTGTGCTTACGGACTGTATCCCTTGCAGACTGTATTGATATATATTGATATATAATGTAGGAAGCAGAATATTAATAACAGAAAGAAACAACCCTTTTGTGTGAATGAGTGTAAATGGGGGAGGGAGGTTTTTTGGGTTGGTGCACTAATTGTAAGTGTATCTTGTGTTTTTTATGTGGATTTAATAAAAAAAAAATTAAAAAAACAAACAAAAAAAACACGATACTGATAATAAAAAAACCGATACCGATAATTTCCGATATTACATTTGAACGCATTTATCGGCCAATAATATCGGCAGGCCTATATTATCGGACATCTCTATATATAATGTATATATATCAATATAGATCTATATTGATATATAATGTATATATTGTGTTTTTTATGTTGATTTAATAACAAAAAATAAAAAATGTTTTATTTTTATTTTTTATTTTTTTATTTCTTTTGCGGTACCGGTCCGCGGCCCGGTGGTTGGGGACCACTGGTTTACACAACATGTAATGGTGGTTCTTTGCTCAAAATGTTGCATAGATGATGTTTTTACTAGAGATGTCCGATAATGGCTTTTTTGCTGGTATCCGATATTCCAATATTGTCCAACTCTTAATTACCGATTCCGATATCAAGCGATACCGATATATACAGTGGTGGAATGAACACATTATTATGCCTCATTTTGTTGTGATGCCCCGCTGGATGCATTAAACAATGTAACAAGGTTTTCCAAAATAAGTCAACTCAAGTTATTATTGAAGTCACAAAGTGCTTTTTTTTTTTTTAACATGCCTCAAAACAGCAGCTTGGAATTTGGGACATGCTCTCCCTGAGAGAGCATGAGGAGGTTGAGGTGGGGGGGAGGAGGTATATTGTAGCGTCCCGGAAGAGTTAGTGCTGCAAGGGGTTCTGGGAATTTGTTCTGTTGTGTTTATGTTGTGTTACGGTGCGGATGTTCTCCCGAAATGTGTTTGTCATTCTTGTTTGGTGCGGGTTCACATATTTGTAACAGTGTTAAAGTTGTTTATACGGCCACCCTCAGTTTGACCTGTATGGCTGTTGACCAAGTATGCCTTGCATTCACTTGTGTGTGTGAAAAGCCGTAGATATTATGTGATTTTAGTAATTTTTTGTTGATCTGGGTACAAAAAGAACTGATTGCAGGTGTCGTTTGACAGACACAGTTTCGATACTACTTGGTATCGGGTTGTTTCGGTCGATACCTGAAAGGTATCGAGTACCGATACCCAGCCCTACATACTATAAACATTCTTGTTGTGTAAATGTGCTATATAAATAAAGTGGATTGGATTACTTACGATACAAACCTACCACAACTAACAAACGCAACAACAACAACATCCTCTGGTGTAACACCCCCTTCAGCAACAACGTCGGTACCAATATCGGACACAAATACGTAGCACTAGTAGACAAGCACTTCTCAAGGCATCACAAGCTCCATAAAACCGCAACACCATCAAGATTAGCTACAGCCGCATGAACAACACCAACCAGATAACCACAACAAACATGCTTGTTTTCATACACTTCTAAATGTGAAGATATAATCGTCATGTGATATCGCTTAGATTTCAGTTTTTGCAGAGTATCGCCTACAATTTAAGTTGGACAGGTTGGTAGTAGGGATGTCCGATAATGGCTTTTTGCCCATATCCGATATGCCGATATTGTCCAACTCTTTAATTACCGATACCGATATCAACCGATATATACAGTCGTGGAATTAACACATTATTATGTCTAATTTGGACAACCAGGTATGGTGAAGATAAGGTACTTTTTAAAAAAAAATTATAAAATAAAATAAGATAAATAAATTAAAAACATTTTCTTGAATAAAAAAGAAAGTAAAACAATATAAAAACAGTTACATATAAACTAGTAATGAATGAAAATTTGTAAAATGAACTGTTAAAGGTTAGTACTATTAGTGGAGCAGCAGCACGCACAATCATGTGTGCTTACGGACTGTATCCCTTGCAGACTGTATTGATATATATTGATATATAATGTAGGAACCAGAATATTGATAACAGAAAGAAATGGGGGGAGGGAGGTTTTTTGGGTTGGTGCACTAATTGTAAGTGTATCTTGTGTTTTTTATGTGGATTTAATTAAAAAAAACACACAAAAAACGATACTGATAATAAAAAAAAACGATACTGATAATTTCCGATATTACATTTTAACGCATTTATCGGCCGATAATATCGGCAGACCGATATTATCGGACATCTCTAATTATTATTATTATTATTGGCTTTTATGTAGTTTGCAATTTGTCTGTATTACTATTATCATTATTATCGACTCTTTGCCTCATTCTTTTTATTTTCCTATTTTAATGATGTTAGATCTGTGTTGTTGTTGTTGGGGACAAGTGTTGTAAATTAGCTTTGGCTACAAACACTATGATGCATACATTGGATAACTGTGTCAGATATCTGTGTTTCTGTATCTGTCCCTATTTCAACAAAAAAAAAATATATATATATATTAGGGATGTCCGATAATGGCTTTTTGCCGATATCCGATATTCCGATATTGTCCAACTCTTTAATTACTGATACCGATATCAACCGATACCAACCGATATATACAGTCGTGGAATTAACACATTATTATGGCTAATTTGGACAACCATGTATGGTGAAGATAAGGTACTTTTTTAAAAAAAATAATAAAATAAGATAACTAAATTAAAAAAAATTTCTTGAATAAAAAAGAAAGTAAAACAATATAAAAACAGTTACATAGAAACTAGTAATTAATGAAAATGAGTAAAATGAAGTGTTAAAGGTTAGTACTATTAGTGGAGCAGCAGCACGCACAATCATGTGTGCTTACGGACTGTATCCCTTGCAGACTGTATTGATATATATTGATATATAATGTAGGAAGCAGAATATTAATAACAGAAAGAAACAACCCTTTTGTGTGAATGAGTGTAAATGGGGGAGGGAGGTTTTTTGGGTTGGTGCACTAATTGTAAGTGTATCTTGTGTTTTTTATGTGGATTTAATAATAAAAAATAAAAAAAACGATACTGATAATAAAAAAAACCATACCGATAATTTCCGATATTACATTTTACCCCTTTATCATCTCTAGTTGCATGGTAGCATAATGGTTTTAAAGTTCCAGCCCTAAGCACTTGAGAACCTGCTGCAGCTGAGCTTTTTTTAAGTGAGAAAATAAATGCAAAGACTTCTAGGACATGAGGAGGTTCTTCCCATGCTGCTGCTGTGACCTTTGGCACAGTTTGTATAGCAAAGACGTTGTTGCAGTTTGATGACTCACATATCTTGGAGGGGAAGTCAGTGTAAAAGAGTTTATTTGCAGGCGACCTCACCGCGAGTTCAGACTCCAAACAGCTACAGCTAAAGATGCACACTTTAATGCAGAGAAAGTTTTTATGTCTTGGCGTAAATGAGGACTCAGATGCAGAAGAGTGACAATTGACTCAGACTTTATTTAGATAATTCTTTGCTGTCTCTAGGACAGAGTGATTAAAGAAAGTAGCTACAAAATCTATTTATCTATGACAGGGGTCACCAACCTTTTTGAAAGCAAGAGCTACTTCTTGGGTACTGATTAATGCGAAGGGCTACCAGTTTGATACACACTTCAATAAATTGCCAGAAATAGCCAATTTGCTCAATTTACCTTCACTCTATGTTATTATTAATAATTAATGATATTTATCCTTGTGGAAACACTGATCATCTTAATGATTTCTCACAATAAATATATATAGAAACAGATAAATATCAATATGCAACACTTTATTTTTATATTTTCTCTAAGTGCACATTTTTCAAATTGAACATTTTCAAATGATCACTTCTAAGACAGTCTTGTGAAATCACAATATCCCATTTTAACTAGCTAGCCACTAACATTTTTGAACAAATCATGAATTACTTTGCACCATGTTTGTACAAATAATAACTCATGTAAAATACAAAAGTCAACTCTCAAATTTTTTAAATAAATCATGTCACACTTTGAACCAGACACCAAATATGTTATCTGTTTCTTTGTCAGTTAGTGAAGACCAAGTCTTTAAAATATTTTCTTGGATTTCCAAATTCTATTTGAGTTTTGTCTCTCTTAGAATTAAAAATGTCGAGCAAAGCGAAACCAGCTTGCTAGTAAATAAATACAATTAAAAAAATAGAGGCAGCTCACTGGTAAGTGCTGCTATTTGAGCTATTTTTACAACAGGCCAGCGGGCTACTCATCTGGTCCTTACGGGCTACCTGGTGCCCGCGGGCACCGCGTTGGTGACCCCTGATCTATGATATATTCGAGCAACTATAGGATATTAGCATAGGACATAAGGCAATAAACAGAAAATCACTCCATAAGGAGGAAAAGGCAATAGCCAAAAAGTTCTATATGAGTCGAATACAAAAAAACAACAACAATCTATAACAATCTACAAAAAGGTAATGCACTCATGCTAAGAAGTCGAGAAGCTTATAAACAGAAAGTATGTATAAAGTGTTGAGAAGCCTGAAAACTAAAAGCGCTCCAGGAGGGAAAAAAGGAAGACAAGGCACTATGAAAATTGATACAAAAAGACTTGACCAAAAAATTTTAGCAAAAGAAAATCACTCTCTCAGAGGGAACAAAGGAATCAATAAATAAAGCGAGACAATACTTATCGAACTTGGTTCAAGGCAGTGATGGGTTGATGAGGCCTCATGAAGCGTTTCGACACATTGCAAAACTGTATTGATACTGTGTCGATACTGTGTCACTAAATACTGACATCTGCTGGACATTAAAAATCCCTACAGGCAACCTATGGACCGAATCAACTGACACTGATTTGATGACCTAGTACAGGGGTCACCAACGCGGTGCCCGCGGGCACCAGGTAGCCCGTAAGGACCAGATGAGTAGCCCGCTGGCCTGTTCTAAAAATAGCTCAAATAGCAGCACTTACCAGTGAGCTGCCTCTATTTTTTAAATTGTATTTATTTACTAGCAAGCTGGTCTCGCTTTGCTCGACATTTTTAATTCTAAGAGAGACAAAACTCAAATAGAATTTGGAAATCCAAGAAAATATTTTAAAGACTTGGTCTTCACTTGTTTAAATAAATTCATAAATTTTTTTACTTTGCTTCTTATAACTTTCAGAAAGACAATTTTAGACAAAAAATACAACCTTAAAATGATTTTAAGATTTTTAAACACATATACCTTTTTACCTTTTAAATTCCTTCCTCTTCTTTCCTGACAATTTAAATCAATGTTCAAGTAATTTTATTTTTTTATTGTAAAGAATAATAATTACATTTTAATTTAATTCTTCATCTTAGCTTCTGTTTTTTCAACAAAGAATATTTGTGAAATATTTCTTCAAACTTATTATGATTAAAATTCAAAAAAATTATTCTGGCAAATCTAGATAATCTGTAGAATCAAATTTAAATCTTATTTAGTCTTTTGAATTTCTTTTAAAATTTTTGTTCTGAAAAATCTAGAAGAAATAATGATTTGTCTTTGTTAGAAATATAGCTTGGTCCAATTTGTTATATATTCTAACAAAGTGTAGATTGGATTTTAACCTATTTAAAACATGTCATCAAAATTCTAAAATGAATCTTAATCAGGAAAAATTACTAATGATGTTCCATAAATTATTTTTTTAAGTTTTTCTCTTCTTTTTTGCAGTTGAATTTTGAATTTTAAAGAGTCAAAATTGAAGATAAACTATGTTTCAAAATTTAATTGTCATTTTTTTCGTGTTTTCTCCTCTTTTAAACCGTTCAATTAAGTGTAAATATCATTAATTATTAATAATAACATAGAGTTAAAGGTAAATTGAGCAAATTGGCTATTTCTGGCAATTTATTTAAGTGTGTATCAAACTGGTAGCCCTTCGCATTAATCACTACCCAAGAAGTAGCTCTTGCTTTCAAAAAGGTTGGTGACCCCTGGACTATATACACATGAGGGAGGGTGACACAGGTGGGCACAATCAGGCAATCAGGAGAGACATCAGACCAGTGACACAGGAGGAAGGGCAAGTGGCCTGAAACGAGAGGAGGATTAGAATTTTCAAAATAAAACAGGAAGTTTGCCAGACAACCCCAAAACAGGTCATCCCTCACCACGATGTGACAGAAGTTGTGGAATAATGGATGTTGGTTGTGAGTTCAAACCCCCGGCCGAGTCATACCAAAGACTATAAAAAAATGGGAGCCATTACCTGCCTGCTTGGCACTCAGCATCAAGGGTTGGAATTGGGGGTGAAATCACCAAAAATGATTCCCGGGTGCGGCCTCCGCTGCTGCTCACTGCTCCCCTCACCTTCCAGGGGGTGATCAAGGGTGATGGGTCAAATGCAGAGGATAATTTAGCCACACCTGAAATATCTCAAATAAGGGTGATACTTGCCTATTTTCTGTCTAATAAGATCATTCTTCTCACTAAGCAGATTTTATGTTAGAGTGTTTTACTTGTTTTAAGTGTTTTGGTCCTAAATGATGTCAGTAAGATATTACAGCTTGTTGCTGAGATGTTATGACCTATATTGAGTAAAACATGCTTGAAACTAGAATATCAACTGTTGCAAAGTGTTATGATCCGCTGCCCGGATCATATTTCTGTTTATGTTTTCTTGTCACGTGTGTTTTCAGCACCTTGAGTTTTGTTAGTTTCTGTTGCCATGACTGCAGATTGCTCACACCTGCCTCTGGTTAGTGTTCGGGACTCGCACCTGTTTCCCGGGCGCTAATCAGAGGGCTATGCGCTGGCCTCACTCGGTCTGGCTCGCTAGTTTGTTTTCACACAACAGTTGACGACTTTTGTTTCCTGCTCTTGAGCACTAGGCTATTTTGGCTTGCTAGCTCCCACGCTAGTCCTTCAGTTTTGTACCTTAAGTGCTATGAGCACCTTTTTCTTTGTTCCTGTCTGATTTATGTTTTGATGAATCATTTCTTACCTGCAAGCTGTGTCCGAAGCTCGATCTGCATTCCTGAGAGAACCACATCCGCATCTTTATGCGACCAGGTCGTCACACAACGCTGTGTCATCAACACTCACAAGTATAAAACTACTTTTTTTTAAAAGTAATCATTTCTTACTTCAAGCATGAAAAAAAAAATCATGATTTTGACACAATTGTGTCTCATAATTAAAACAGATGACAGCCAAATGGACCTTGCGGTTTTATTTTCAATGAAACAATAGAAAACACGTACTCATATAGTAGTACAGTTGGCACAGTACAGTAAACAGACAGTTAATAATTAAATATTTAACATTTCAAACAATTTTGAACAGAAATAGTTCATGCACATTCAGATAAATTCCTCAAAATTACAATTAAAAACATTTTGGCCGGGGGCCGGGCTGTATATATGCGCACTAATTGACTGAAAGAGCACACACTTGGCGCAATGATGTCATGTTATCGATGGAAAATTAAATTTTTAGACAATATGATTTGCCCGAGCGGCTAGGAGACCCCGAGAGTAACAAGTGCTTGCCTTGTTGCCTTTCCATTAAGAACAATAAATTAGTTTTTAGTATAAACTTGTGATTTAGGGCTATATAAATAAACATTGATTGATAAGTTTGCTGGTTTCAAGAAATGTAATGCCGAGCGCATATCATTATGTCAAGATAATGGCACTAGCATTTACTTCATTTAAGAATATTTTTCAACATATTGAGCAAGAAGGTCTCTTTTTTTTTCTACCAAGAAAAGTGCACTTGTTATTAGTGAGAATATACTTATTTTAAGGTATTTTTGGGTTCATTGAGGTTAGCTAATTTTACTTGTTTTGGAAAGTCTTGACAAGCCGAATTTTCTTGTTCTATTGGCAGATAATTTTGCTTAGTTCAAATAAAATACCTCATTTTTGTTTTGGTTTTTTTCTTGTTTTTGAACGCTGACATTTTGCAGTGTGTTTGGTACTTTAACTTTATGTGTTTGTGGTTTTGCAGATGCAAATTGTGTGTGAGCTGGAGCAGCAAGCCAAGCAGCAGTCTGTGGAAGTAGAGAAAAGCAACGCCTTGTGTCAGAAAGCGACACAGGAGAAGGTCCAGCTGGAGATCCACCTTGCATCCATCAATGTCGAACTGCAGGAGGCTAACAGAAGGTCTGAAGAGGGTTGACCTAGACAGGAAATAGAGTGATGACCTTGACATTGTGTTAGAACAGGGGTCACCAACCTTTTTGAAAGCAAGAGCTACTTCTTGGGTACTGATTAATGTGAAGGGCTACCATTTTGATACACACTTAAGTAAATTGCCAGAAATAGCCAATTTGCTCAATTTACCTTTAACTCTGTTATTATTAATAATTAATGATATTTACACTTAATTGAACGGTTTAAAAGAGGAGAAAACACGAAAAAAATGACAATTAAATTTTGAAACATAGTTTATCTTCAATTTCGAATCTTTAAAATTCTAAATTCAACCGAAAAAAAGAAGACAAAAACTTAAAAAAATAATTTATGGAACATCATTAGTAATTTTTCCTGATTAAGATTAATTTTAGAATTTTGATGACATGTTTTAAATAGGTTAAAATCCAATCTACACTTTGTTAGAATATATAACAAATTGGACCAAGCTATATTTCTAACAAAGACAAATCATTATTTCTTCTAGATTTTCCAGAACAAAAATTTTAAAATAAATTCAAAAGACTTTGAAATAAGATTTACATTTGATTCTACAGATTTTCCAGATTTGCCAGAATAATTTTTTTAAATTTTAATCATAATAAGTTTGAAGAAATATTTCACAAATATTCTTCGTCGAAAAAACAGAAGCTAAAATGAAGAATTAAATTACAATTTATTTATTATTCTTTACAATAAAAAAAATACATTTACTTGAACATTGATTTAAATTGTCAGGAAAGAAGAGGAAGGAATTTAAAAGGTAAAAAGGTATATGTGTTTAAAAATCCTAAAATCATTTTTAAGGTTGTATTTTTTCTCTAAAATTGTCTTTCTGAAAGTTATAAGAAGCAAAGTAAAAAAATTAATGCATTTATTTAAACAAGTGAAGACCAAGTCTTTAAAATATTTTCTTGGATTTTCAAATTCTATTTGAGTTTTGTCTCTCTTAGAATTAAAAATGTCGGGCAAAGCGAGACCAGCTTGCTAGTAAATAAATACAATTTAAAAAATAGATGCAGCTCACTGGTAAGTGCTGCTATTTGAGCTATTTTTAGAACAGGCCGGCGGGCTACTCATCTGGTCCTTACGGGCTACCTGGTGCCCGCGGGCACCGCGTTGGTGACCCTTGCGTTAGAATATTAATATTTCTGAACCGCCCTGTGATACTCTGACCTGGTCCACAGGTTTATGGTCCTGCAGAAAGACAAAGACGAGCAGAGCGTGCTGTTTGAGCAGACCTTACAGAAGTTCCAGGCCAAACACGAAGCCGACGTGAACCATTTGCACAAGGAGCACGCGCTGTCTGTGGCCAAGGTAATGCCCGCAGAATCAAATGAGTCACTCGCATGACAAAGAGTCTTTGTTAACCACATTTTTACTAAAGATCTCATGATTTATATGAAAACAAGCACAAAAAATATTTGTTATTACATCATTTTGTCCTTCCTTTCTTACTATGATCTATCATGGATGCACGGGATGGGGGTATTAAATTAAGTAAATAAGCTTTGCTTCTTCCTACACTGCAAAAAATGAAATGTAAGTAATATTAAATATCTCAAATAAGGGTGATATTTACTTATTTTCTGTCTAATAAGATAATTCTTCTCACTAAGCAGATTTTGTTAGTGTTTTACTTGTTTTTTAAGTGTTTTTGGTCCTAAATGATCTCAGTAAGATATTACAGCTTGTTGCTGAGATGTTATGACCTATATTGAGTAAAACATGCTTGAAACTAGAATATCAACTGTTGCAAAGCTGTGTCATCAACACTCACAAGTATAAAACTACTTTTTTAAAGGCCTACTGAAAGCCACTACTAGCGACCACGCAGTCTGATAGTTTATACATCAATGATGAAATCTTAACATTGCAACTCATGCCAATACGGCCGGGTTAACTTATAAAGTGACATTTTAAATTTCCCGCTAAACTTCCGGTTCGAAATGCCTCTGAGGGTTGACGTATGCGCGTGACGTCAATCATTGAAACGGAAGTATTCGGACACCATTGAAGTCAATACGAAATAGCTCTGTTTTCATGTCATTATTCCACAGTATTGTGGACATCTGTGTTGGTGAATCTGTTGCAATTTGTTCATTGCATTATGGAGAAAGAAGCTGAGCAAGCAAAGAAGAAAGTTGTCGGTGCGAAGCGTCTATTTTGCGAGGGAAGTCAGCAACAACACATACACAGCCGGCGCTTCTTTGTTTACATTCCCGAAAGATGCAGTCAAGATGGAAGAACTCGGACAACTTAGACTCTTACCAGGAGGACTTTGATTTGGATACACAGTTGCGATAACGTGAGTACACAGCTGCGCTTCCAAACATTTGATCGCTTGCTATAACTAGCTCGAGCTAGTAGCTAGGAGCTAGGAGCTAGCATTAGGATTAATTTGTGGCATATTAAATATAAGCCTGGTTGTGTTGTGGCTAATAGAGTATATATATGTCTTGTGTTTATTTATTGTTGTAGTCATTCCCAGCTGAATATCAGGTCCCACCCGCGCGCTTTCAAACATTTGATTGCTTGCCCGTACGTGCGTGTCATGTACGTAACTTTGATTAAATATATAAGCTTTATGAACCTTGGGTTAGGTGAACGGTTGTTTGGGCTGAGTGAGTGTGTGTGTTGTGCAGGTGTTTGAATTGTATTGGCGGGTTATATATACAGGATCCCGTCCATATTACCCGCTCGAGCTATAACTAGCTCGAGCTAGTAGCTAGGAGCTAGCTAGGAGGTGTTTTTATGCGGGATTAATTTGTGGCATATTAAATATAAGCCTGGTTGTGTTGTGGCTAATAGAGTATATATATGTCTTGTGTTTATTTACTGTTGTAGTCATTCCCAGCTGAATATCAGGTCACCCCCGCCTCTCACAGCATCTTCCCTATCTGAATAGCTTCAACTCCCCACTAGTCCTTCACTTGCACTTTACTCATTTAAAAATATTTCATCCTCGCTCAAATTAATGGGGAAATTGTCGCTTTCTCGGTCCGAATCTCTCTCACTTCATGCGGCCATCATTGTAAACAATAGGGAACTTTGCGTATATGTTCAACTGACTACGTCACGCTACTTCCGGTAGGGGCAAGCCTTTTTTTTTATCAGATACCAAAAGTTGCGATCTTTATCGTCGCTGTTCTATACTAAATCCTTTCAGCAAAAATATGGCAATATCGCGAAATGATCAAGTATGACACATAGAATAGATCTGCTATCCCCGTTTAAATAAAAACATTTCATTTCAGTAGGCCTTTAAAGTCATCATTTCCTACTTCAAGCATGAAAAAAAAAATCATGATGCCGAGTGCATCTCATTATGTCAAGATAATGGCACTAGCATTTACTTCATTTAAGAATATTTTTCAACATATTGAGCAAAAATGTCTTTTTTCCTACCAAGAAAAGTGCACTTGTTATTAGTGAGAATATACTTATT